>NC_136661.1:11917578-11985469 GCF_903797595.1 Erithacus rubecula
AATGTACTGAAACCATGTGTAATGCTTAACATTTGAAGGCTTTGGCAAGATTTTTTTTTACTCCCAATTTTTCTTCAGTTCCATCAAAAATGCCCATGATATGGACTTAGAGCAAACCAGCAGCTTTTCCTAGAGATTTTCTTTAAAAATTTCCCTTTTATAGAATGCTAACTTCCTCTTAATTCAGAGAAAAAGATAGTCTTGTGATGCACTTCAGGTACAATGAACAATAAGATGGCACACACTGGTGGGAAATGAGTGGCTTAGGAAGGAGAAAAATTACATACTTTTTTAATCACCTTTTGAACTTTACACACTGATAAGTGTATATAATCCTAAGTGTGTATAACAGATAAGTTATATCTTTCTAGCCCAACCATATTAGATATATCTTCCCCAAGAATTTTCTGTAGTGGATATAGTCATTTATGTGAATGCTTTGTAAAATTCTCAACTCCTAAAAAATGAAATGCTGACAGTTGAATAGGGTATATTATTTATGTGTTCTGACGCTAATTTTGAACCTTCTGCTTGGAGCAGGATGTTAGGCAAAATGACCTCCAGATTTTTGTTATAACCAAATTTTTTCTACAATTTTCATTAGCTGAAAAACTCATTCTCCACATATTGTTAGTGTCAGTAAGTTTCTTCAGACAAGTTATTGCATACAGGCATATTGCAAATAAATATATTTTCTTGTGTCATCCATTCAGATATAAATACATTTTTCTCCTTTTATTTATATCTTAATATGAACAGTGTGGACATAGACTACAAGAGCACATTTTATAAAGGAACATGACTTAAAGCCCAAAAATTCCATAATTCCAAATGCAATGCTGCTCTGAAGGTAGCTGGATTTTGGCCACCTTTAGCTTCACCCATCTGTAATTTCAGTGTCAACTCTTTTCCATCTTCTGTAATAAATTCTGGGTTAGGAGTGTGGTACAAAAGGATTATTTGTTATGCAGCAGCACTGGGGGTGATTGTGCAAGGAACAAGCTGGCTGCAGGCCAAATGGTCATCTGAACACAACAGCTACCAGCTCCTTCTTGCTGACTGATTTATCACTGTATTCTATGACATTTGAGCCTCACTATGTGTCAAGCTTTATTTCCACACCAGTTTCACAAACTAGCTGGTTTTCCACTAGTTTTCCATCTCCCGAGCAGACAGCACTACGGTAAGTTGAAGCTTTGAGACTGCCGTGGTATCCGAATGCAGCAGCTGCTAGTTAAGATTGCCCAGACAGTCCTCTGCTCTGCAAATGTCAAAGGGACTCTCTGCACGAGGTTTCTGAAATCTTTTCAGTTTCATGTAGGGTAGAACAAGTCAGGAACAGATCTAGCTATTTTATGTCTGTAGAAAGGCAGGAACAAAGCCTAACTTTGAGTAAGAAGTCAGTTGAATCCTGTGTAGACTGATTAGAGGAGCCATACAAAAAAGCCAAAGCTCTGCAACATAATTAGGCCTGAAAATCCCTCTTTACTTGCCAACTGTGCTTTAAAGCATATTTTTCAGGTTGAAACCATTAACTTTGGCTGTGCTCCATTTTTTGAGGCTGTACACTGTTTCACTGGATTCCTTTTCACATGTGGTTTAACAACACCCCCACAGCAGTCTAGGTGCTAAAGAAATCAGGAAGTGGAACAGTACAAACAAGGGTGGTCGCTGTGAGGGAGGGAACACTTTCAAGAGGGCTTATGAGGAGGCAGATGCAGGTGAATATAAATTTCTCTTAACTTATTTTGAGAAAAAATAAAAATAAAATCTCTAAAACCAGAGCATTGTATAGCCTAACTGAATTTACCAGCTTCATCAGTTTTCATTTCCAGTGGTCTCCATAACTTTGTTAATAGCTATGCAACCAGTGGTCTTATAAAATGTTATTTTCTTGTAAGCCATGTGACAACCACCTATGCCCTTTACATACAAGCAGATATATATGCCACACCTTTGCAAGTCCTTCTTTACTTGCTCTACAGAGGCACTTACCAGGGGATTATTGTTCACATCATTGTTAGTCTAATAAAGCAAAACTTCAGACTGTTAGATCATTCACTAAGAAACGTGAATTAAAACTGATCTTGACACATTTTTGTCAGAGTTAAATTCTCTCATTCTCTCCTAAGAAAAAAATTTTGCAAAGGAAGGAGGCAGGGACTAAATGCACAGACTCATATGGTGGGTGGAGATATGGTGATGCAGACAGAGCTGTGGTTGTTGCTGCTGCATCACCATGGTCAGTGGCTCTCCAAGCTCTGTACACACTTCTGCAGAATAGCTGCATTTGAAAGAACATGAGGACAGGCAAGGTCTACAGTTTACAGAAGGGCCATGGGCAGTTTTCAGAAGGCCTGGTTTAGGTGCCAATTGACAAATAAGAAGCCTAGAACCAGCTCATGATACTGTGGTCATGGTCCACCAGCCATCCAAGAAAAGACATGATGCAGACTTAGAATTAATAGTAACTTTAGAAATCACTGAGACTCTTTAGTTCAGCAAAGCTCTCGGTTGTGAACGGGGAGCAAACCACAACGGGAATGCACCCTTCTGAAGAAGCAGAAACTGCTCTTCTCTTGGGCAGAGAAGGAGCCATGCTTCAGCAACTCTGGATAACACGAACAGGGTGTCAGCATCATTCATTGTTCTCTCAAGCTAAAACACTACAGCTGCTGTGGTGACTCCAGATCAACTCTTAACTGACTAGAGACAGAAATCAGAAAGACAAAAGTCAGTTCAAAAATCAGTTAGGTTCCCAGAGAATTTTCAAAGGTGCTTGAGACTGCTGATGGATGACTAGAGAGACACAGAAAACAATTGACTCTCCAGGGCAATTGTGCTTGAGTCCTGCAGAGTTAGCAGAGGAAAATGACATTTAAAATTTAAATTAAAAAGTAAGTGAAAAGCTTGCAGAATCTAAATCTACATGCATAAGTAAACCTATAATTATAGATTATATTTATGCTCTGAATAGAATCCAATAGGAGCTAACCAATGAGGTTACTGAACCACTCTCAGCAGCACTGGAAAAACCTGGGTTTACATTTCTTCCCCATTTTGTTACACATCAAGACCTTTAGGCCAGATGTCACCACTGTTGCAAGCATTGAGTCATCTGTCACTTCAGCTATAGTCTTACTGAAAATTATCAGAAACAGTGAAAACAGGCTTCTTTTTTTTTTTTTCCTAAGGAGTTCCCCTAGCAGCAACAACTGATAAAAGCAAAATTGCTTCTGCATTTAAATATGATAGAAGACATTTATCTACTCTTAGGGTTTTGGCTTTGATTTTCTGTATATTAACTACCAATGGATATATATATACAGCTCACAAACTTGGTTTTACTCTCAGAGTTGGCATGTGATGCATATTTCTTGTGGTAAGCCTTACTACCTTATTTATCTGCAGTAAAAAAAGGAAGATTGGCACCTGCAAGACTGCCTCTGAATTGGCAAAGTGTTAAAAAACAATTAGCCAATAAACAGATTGTTTTCCAAGCAGAACAATGCAATTGCTGCTATCTAGATAAGAAATTGTTTTTAAATCTGGTCTCTTATGACTAACCTAGCACAAAAGAGATGGAGGGAGTCTTTGATTATCTGATGGGTAGAAGTTGGGGTGACGTCAGACAAAGCTGAAAGTTATGGAAATACAAAATCTGCTGAGACATGGCATGAAGGCAAGACCAAATGGAAAGAGGAAGTGAGGGAATGCAGAAACTTTGCCACATTCTCATACAACCAGTACCTCTAGGGATAGAAAGCAAACTGAAGAAGGGATGCTGAAGTGGTGCTGATTTTTTGTGCTATCTGCATGCAAAGTTAAAACAGCTCAGGCAGCTGCTTTACACAATCTGAACAGTCCTGCATCAGCCATCCCGTGATGCCTGGAGAGTGGGCTAAAAGGCAGGTTTGTCACAGTCTGTCTCTTCAACCAGTCCTCCTTGGAGGCCTGGGTTTGGCACAGAGGCTCCCAAAGGGCAACAGGTCAGCAGGATGCTGTGACAGGAGCCAAAGCTGGCAACCCATGCAAAAGCCTATCAATGTCTAGGAACTGCTAAACCAGATTGGCCTCAAGATGCTGGTCTGAATACAGTAATGTGGAATAGCTGGTCTGGCCTGAGACAGAGTGTTTTCAGACTCTGAGAGCAACCCTGCCTGGTAATGATGTTGGGCTGGGCATAGCTACTTGCAATCCAACTTTGCATTGCAATTACCCCCAGGCTTCATCTTTGGTGGGGACACAGCCATGACAGACAGGACAGGCAATACAAGACAGTTGCTCTGCAGAGTCAGGAGAGGCCAGGAAACTCTTGGCATTTACTTACATTATTCAGCATCTCTCTCTGCCAGTACACAAAGAAAATCTACAGTGACAATGTGTGAAGGGCTGGATCTGTTTTCCATTCCTTGCCATGCACATCCATGCATCTGTGCATGTGTTGGAGCTCCCCCCAAGGAGCCCTGCTGTCTTGCTCAAAAAACCAGCATGCCTACAGCATGGCTCCTGGTCCTGCATGGCTGAAAAGGTACCAGTGTGCTTTCATTCACCAGGAGCACAGCCAAGGGAAGCTGCTTCAGGCACAGATCCCGATTACAGGGTTTTCCCATGTCCTCTTGCTCTACTATTGCTGTTTCCATGAATTTCTTGCTTTATTTCCACTGAAACTTTCATGTAAGAGGGCAAGTATATCCATTGACAGCCTGCTCCTGTAGCAGTGGCCTTATCAGCACTTCTGGTTAGCATACAAGGTGATTGCTCTTTATTGTTTTATCCTGGATAAGACAATGTGAAACATATCCCTCCTACTGAGCTGTTTCTTAAAGTGAAAAAATGCAAAGTGTACAGACATTTTCTGAGTGATCTGAATTCTTCCTGTTCCTACTTTGAACTCATCTGAAGTTCTCTTCTGCTCCTTGTTTTTAATTGCCCTCTTGAATTCCTGCATTCTGGAGATCATCACATTCTGCTCCACTCACAGCCTGGTCTGGTGAAGTGGTGACTTCTGCATCAGCACCACCAGTGAGAGCAGACTGCCCATGCTCACAGCATTTCTCACTTCTCTGGACCCAAATCACACCAACTGTGCACAGAAGCATGCTGTAAGGCTCTCACCCAACATAGTGTTTTGCAGATAGGAAGTTTAAATGGGAAATACCACTCCATCTGCCACAGGTATGACAAGAAAACATGGTGCTCTGTTCATTTGCATAGAAAAATTTCCCCCAAAGCAAAACTCAGAGAGAGCCTGGACCACAGATGAGCAGATCTCTGCTTATTCTTGACAACTGAGGATGGCACAGCTCTGATGCTGTGCTAACACACAACAAGAAGGACTTCTACTAGTACAACAGTGTATAAAAGTTTGGGAAAAATTAAAGGCCACTGCTGAAGCAGATGGGTGTCCTGGTAATAGAAGGCTCAGGGAAGGCAGAATTATTGAATGCCTTCTTTGCCTCAGTCATCACTGATTAGGAAGATTCTCAGAAGGCCCATACTTCAGAGGTGAGAGAAGAAGGCTGGAGAAAGGGAGACTTCCCCTTGGTGGTTGGGGGTTGGGTGAGACATTAACTATGCAGGCTTCAGGCTTCTTAACACACATAAATCCACAGGTCCTGATGAGATGCACCCACAGGTGCTAAGGAAGCTGGCCGATGCTGTAGCTATGCCACTCTCCACCACCTTTGAAAATCATAGGGAGCAGGAACAGGGCCCAATGAGTGAAGGAAAGCTGATGTGGTGCTACAGTCTCCCAGCTGGCCCTCGGCACCATGCCAAGTGGGGCAGACCTCAGGAGTAGATGACCTGAGATCCGGCTTAGAGCTGATGCTTCGTGGCTCAAGGCTGCCACAAGGCACAGACATAGGCAAGGATGAGGTCTTTTATATGGCTTCCAGCAGGGCTCATTATCAAGGAGGGTCCAGAGACAAAAGACACAGGTGTCTTTTGTCTAACACAGGTGTGCATGAGTTCATATAAACAGGTGAGGATCAGGGGGAGGGGACAAATTTTCAACCAAAGGGGGAAAGCCAGAGGCAGATAATGAGGTGGGGCTTATTATACACAAACCAATGGGGAAACTTAGAGGAAGGGGATAGGTTACATTAACCAGTGCACCTTCAAAAGTTAGGGGATTTCCAGAGGGGATTTCCAAACAGGGAGTTGAGACAAGTAAGGATTGACAGGAAATATTTGGGAACAAGGGGCAGGTTTAAGATGGACAGCTCAGTGGGAGGATGCAGCTTTGGGATGAACAACACAGCGGGATACAGAACAATCCATTAATAACAACAAACCACACCATAACAGAGAGCCAATATTACTCTTATCTTCAAAACTGGCTAGAAAGAGGGGGATCCAGGAAACTACCAGCCAGTCAGCCTCACCTCTGTCCCTGGGAAGGTGAGAACATTCTAGAAATCATCACCAAGCATGCAGAAGAAGATCATCAGGAGTAGTCAGCAGGGATTCCCCAAGGGTAAATCATACTTGACCAATCTGACAGCGTTCTGTGAGGCAGGGCAGGATGGGTAGATGAGGGGAGAGCAGTGGATGTTGTTTGACTCCACTTCAGCAAGGCTTTGGACACCATCTCCCATTACATCCTCACTGGTAGGCACAGGAAACGTGTTTAGATGAATGGACAGGGGGTGGACCAAGGACTGGATGAATGGCAGAGCTCAGAGGGTCAGGATCAGAGCAATAGAATCCAGCAGGCAGTGGTGTTCCCCAGGGATCAGTACTGGGTGCAGTCTCACTCAACTTGTTTATCACTGGCCTGGATGAAGGGATCCAAGGTACCCTCAGCAGGTTTGCTGATGACACAAATTTGAGGAGTGGCTGATGCACCTGAAGGCTCTGCTGCCTTTCAGCTGGGCCTTGGTAGGCTGGAGAGCTGCACAGGGAGAACCCAAATGAGGCTCACAAAGGGCAAGGGCAGGGTCCTGCAGCTGGGGAGGAATAACCCCAAGTGCCAGCACAGACTGGGGCTGCCCCACTAAAGAGCAGCTCTGCAGAGAAGGACCTGGGAGTCTTGGTGGATCTCAAGGTGACAATGAGCCAGCAGTGAGTCCTTGTGGCCAGGAGACCCAGTGGGATCCTGGGCTGCATTGGGAAGAGTGTGGCCAGAAGCCAAGGGAGCTGATCCTCCCCTCTGCTGGGCCCTGGTGAGGCCACACCTGGAGTGCTGTGTCCAGTTCTGGGCTACTCAGCACCAGAGAGACATGGAGCTCCTGGAGAGGGTCCAGTGGAGGGTCATAAAGATTATGAGGGCTCTGGAGCATTTCTCTTAAAAGGAGAGACTGAGAGAGCTGGGCCTGTTTAGTCTAGAGAAGAGAAGACTGAGAGGGGATCTAATTAATGCACATAAATATTTCAGAGGTGGGTGCCAAGAGGATGGTGCCAGATTGTTTTCAGTGGTGCCCAGTGACATTCAAGGAAAAATGACACAAGCAGTTTCACCTCAATATGAGGAAGAAGTTCTTTATGTTGAGGATGGCAGAGCACTGGAACAGGCTGCCCAGGGACATCCTGGAATGTCGCTCTCCAGAGACATTCAAAACCTCCTTGGACATATTCTTGTGTAATCTGCTCTAGGAGATTCTGCCTTGCTGTGGGGTCCCAGAGATCCCTTCCAGCCCCAACAATTCTGTGATTCTGTGCTTAGCATGGGTACACTTGTCCTTTCCACCACAGATGTGGCTGTGACTGTGACTGGTGCATCCCCAGAATGCCCATAATCCCATCACATATGATGAAGTCATCCTGACCATTGTTCAGCAGTGTGACTCCATCACCAGCTCTGCCAGTGTATGATCTCCCTCATTGTTTTTCATAGTCCAAGCAAGCTGGATGTATCTAACCAGACTCATTCTCCAAGTGACACCTCCAAGCTGTTATGTTCTGCCAGATGGAGTCTGCTTTGGGCTGGTTAATAGCATCATTCTTACGCTGATTTTCACCATTATCCCTCTACCTGGTGGCCAAGTAAGATCCCCAAGCAGTGAAGAAATGCCATGATGGTTTCAGCTGCCCCTCATCTTTTCTGAAGCTGCAGACAGTCAACTCATTCTGGTTTATCATACACATCTCAACAATGTGAACATTTTTCAAAGATGAGGTGTGAATTTGGGAAGTAGCATGTGCTTCTTAATATGTTTTTCAATTCAGTGCCATAGCTCAGCAGCCAGATGTCAGACTGCTAACTTTCTTCAGAGATATATTGACTGTCTTCATCTAATATGATCAAAGTATCATAACTCAAATCCCAGATTTGCCACTTCTTCATGAGCTTCATGTGCATTAATCTCAGATGTTATTCATTGAAAAAACAATATTTTTCAGAAGAATAGAATCCATATCCAGCTGTTAAATACCTGATGTAAGCTATGACAAAACTTTGTCATAGCTGTTTGGCTATTTGATATCCTTTGTCCAAATGTAGTCAACAATGGTAGATCTCCTCTCCTCTCCTCTCCTCTCCTCTCCTCTCCTCTCCTCTCCTCTCCTCTCCTCTCCTCTCCTCTCCTCTCCTCTCCTCTCCTCTCCTCTCCTCTCCTCTCCTCTCCTCTCCTCTCCTCTCCTCTCCTCTCCTCTCCTCTCCTCTCCTCTCCTCTCCTCTCCTCTCCTCTCCTCTCCTCTCCTCTCCTCTCCTCTCCTCTCCTCTCCTCTCCTCTCCTCTCCTCTCCTCTCCTCTCCTCTCCTCTCCTCTCCTCTCCTCTCCTCTCCTCTCCTCTCCTCTCCTCTCCTCTCCTCTCCTCTCCTCTCCTCTCCTCTCCTCTCCTCTTCATTTCATTTCATTACATTTCATTTCATGCATTGTATTTCTTTGATCATAGTATGTGCCAGGCTCAGTAGTGAGTTCACTTCCCAGATTTCCCTGCTGTCCTTCTCAAAGCTAATCATAGAACTGGAGTAATGACTGAAAAATCCTGCAAAAATTTAGTCCCAGTAAAGCAAAATTAGTGTCATCTGCATTCAGATCCTTGCTAGAAATTTTCCAGTAAATGCTGGCCTCATATCATCAAAGAGAAGTGAGTTTGAATTAATCCTAATAAAACTTTTACTAAAGTTAATTATAAGCTCAAAATTGTAGATATTTGCAACGAAAATCTTATTTTAGTAAGCAGCAAGACAGCAGAAACCTTTGGTTTGTGATTATCTAAGTGCTTCTAATACACTTTGAATGTTGGATGTTTGGAACAAGGAATTCCCAATCACCAGGTCAATAAATTTTTGCAGCATCTGATTTCTTGTATAACCAATTTAGCAAAAAGCATAGGCATGAAAAGTAGCTAAAAATGTAATGAACTACAGGTTACATCCCATTTGGGTTTTTTTCACAATCATGTCAAAGCCACAAATGGTTCGTGTTAAAAGAAAGGTCTGGCCTACTTAGGTAAGATATTTACTGCTCTCCAGGTATTCTCCTGTGACAAAGCAGTTGTTCCAGGGTGTGGATAAGTGTGTCACTGCCTTGTTTCCTGCTCCAAAGACACAGGAACTGAAGGAGGAGTGCAATGTGTATGTCTGCCTGATACACAGCTCTGGCAGCAGGATCACAGACATGGGCTCATTAAAGGAAGAAAATGCACACCCTTGCCCTGAGCATTGCTGGCATGCTGCAGGAACCCATGGTTCTGTCACTCTGTCTGGCACAGGAGACACATGAGGGCTTAGGGATGGCAGCAGCCCTTCCTGGTGCTGGCACAGGCAGATCTGCTGCTTGCTGCATTGATCTTGAAGCCAGCAAGATTAGGCAATATTGGGAGTTAAGCACAAACTTGCATGCACAGCCAAGGCACTGCCAGCACCCTGTATGGCTGAGCCTGCATTGCTGCCTCCTATGGTGGTGCTCAAGAAAAGGTGAGGGATGTATGCATCTCTGGACATCCACTGAAATGCTTGCAGCAGCCCAATACTCAAGATAATTGAATATGTATTTTTGAGAGAAAGTATTTTGGACAGGGAGGGGGGACAAAAATTGCAACATTTAGGAACACACATTTAAGTGTGCTATCTTCATAGCATTTGCCTTGCTCACACACAGACAAATATACACACAAATGTATATGCTCTTCACACTATCAGCTTGTAGGTTAGCCCTGAATATTTGTGTGGAAGTAGATCAAAAGAAATGAAGCTTGAGTTCCCACTCCAGCAGGCTCTCTGGTGGCATCCACCCCATGAGCTCAATGGGCAGGAGGGATGAAGCAGACACGCTGCTCCTTCCCTGTGGCTGGCCAAGAGAGACTCCCCAGCTCAGTGCTGCATCATACCCATGCAGGAATGACCAACAGGTGAATGTCTTCCTGTCACAATTTTAACGTTACATTCTCTGGTTGGAGCTTAAGACTGACCAAGCAATCTTCATTCTAAAAGCAGGAAGTGCATTTCATTTGCATAGTTGTGATGGGATTAAAGGAGGCATTAGAGTAATTAAGGTCAGAGGGGCTTACCATTTTACTAAATCTCCAAATCCACCTCCGCTCCAACATAATTCAGCAATATCATGGGGCAAAAGGTCACTGAAACAATTTATGTCTGTCTAGCCTTCCGTCAGAATGAGATAAGCCCTTTTCTGGACAAAGAGCTTTTTTGACAGTACACGTATGTATTATTTCCACACGGACAACACAAGAAACTGTCTTGGTTACCATCTGAATCCATTAACTACCCTGTGATTTGAGTTCAGTTTTCTTTCTGGGTTTTGTTTGGGGAAATTAATAATATCTTTTATGCATATGAACTTACATGGTTTCAATTTTAAAACACCAAAACCCCAAAAAACCTCCTAGCTGATACGGATCTTAAATATGCATGCCAATAAATGTTTTCCTAAGTTTAAAATATTAAAGGAACCATCTGTTAAAATGAGAATAATAAATGCACAGGGACCATTTGGAAGATAATGTGTTACTGAATATTATGTGTTCTCATGAGTAAGCTTGCAGCAGTTATTACTTTTAATTAAATGTACATTTGACACTGCTGAAGACCTTAGCTCCCAAGGCGTCATATCTGTAATCCAAAGCTGCTCGATTGAATTGAAAGAGCCCTGACATAGAGTAATGGTGAGCAAAACTGTTCCAGGGACAGATACACATGCATATATTGCCTTTTGCAAGTTCAGTTAGCTCCAAATTAAACAGGTTATACTGGGTGTCCTTCTCTACTCACAGCCTTTATGGCCATCTTAACCATAAACTGTATCACACCAAAGTAGTCCTCAAGGTACTCTGTAGAGCTCTGCACCAGGGAAGTTGTTCCATGCTGGAGATAAAAGAGATTTGCAGAGCTTTCAGCCAGGTAATTGCTTCACAAGGGTATTTTAGAGATGACCTTGACACCATGTCGTACTTAACCCACCATTTGACTCACCTAATCTAGTGGAAGATGTCACTGCAGGGGTAGTAGCATACATGATCTTTAAAAGTAAAAAGCCCAAACTATTCTATGATTCTACCTGTCTAAGCATTCCCAGGTACCTGATTCAAGTTTCTAAGGAAAACAAAGGGATGAAAAAAATGGGATTGAAACTAAAGAGATTTGTCAGAATTGCTTTAACTGTACTATGAATAAAGAAATAATGGATTCAAAACTGATGGATGTAATTTAAGCATCTTTAGCTCTGCTACGTGCTGTCAGGAAGTTGTCAAGTTGTTTTGAGACAGCTTTGGTGACACACTTGTCACCATTGCTGACCTCAATGTCACTCCAGCCGTACATGTGATGGAGCGGTTAGCAGTCTCAGCAGTGGGACAGCAAATTCAAATGAGAATTACACTCCAAGCAACAAATTTCATGCCAGAGATAATCCAGAATTAGAAGTAATTATTTTTCTTCTAAGCCATAAGGTACAATGAACATGAAGTGCAAGACCCCAGTCTGCAGCCAGATGCTGCAAAACAGCTGTATGCAAGGAAATAAATTGGGGTGGGGGGGGAAGGTGTTCCCTAGCAAGGGAATTTGTGAGTTCACCCCTGCACAACTTTGCCCCTGGGATGGACTGTCTGGGGAGTGCAAGAAGACCAGGTAGCAATTTTCCTTCACCACTTGCTTGTCAACTTGCATTTACATAAAGCAGCAATTAAATTCTTGAGTTTGCTATTTCCCCAAACAAGAAGATTTTCTTCAGTTCTCCAGATACAGGGGTTGCTCCTTGCTCCTGGAAGACCCATGCCTGGCTCTTATGCAAAGCATGCCTGTGTGTCTGCTTGCATGCACGTGTCCCCATGCTCGCTGCCACTGGAGGCTGGTGCAACACTGATTTCAGAGCTCCAAACAGGTGCAATTCTGCCTCATGTGCAGAAACTGACCCTGCCCTGACCTCCCTGGTGCAGGGAGTACCGGCTAAACAGTCAAGAATAAATCCAATCATCCTTGACTATTAAGAGGCCAACATAGGGAGACAACAGAGCCACTGCAGCAGATAATGCCAGCCTGCAGGCACTCAAGCTGTGCTGGTTCTTCAAGCCCTGGCACAAGGTGGAGGTGTGCTCTGCCCCTGAGGAAGAAACCTGTGCACATTGTGAGTGCTTGCACAGCCTTGCTTTCACCCTCCTCCCTCCCAGGGCCCTGACCTCTCTGTGCTGAGAAGCCCCAGCCACCTGAATTTATTTCCAGAAGTGAACAATGGCTGTATCTGCCTCAGCTGGCTGGGTGCAGCTCAGAATGTCCCTCCACACAGCAACACCCCCAGCACCTGTCCCTGTCCTCAGCATCAACATCTAAAGGCAGTGGTGTCTGGGCCAAGAGTGCTTTGGGTGTGGGCTTTCTGTGATGTGCAGACCTAGTGAGACCACACTGTCCCAAGCACATTATTGCAACATTTCCCCGACCCAGGAAGCCAGAGACAGGTATTAGTTTTAAAACCAAATCTGCTAAGTCAATGAAGAAGGTGGAATCTGCCTGACATGCAAAACAATGCAATTTCAGAAAGGCAATATAAACAAAGAGAGAAAAGCATGCTGTGAAGAAGAAGACACTCAAACACTTCTCTTACTCAAAAGGACAAACATGGCTTGTTGACCACTGACTGTTCCCAGCATCGCTACAAGAGTAGATGAGATGTCTGTGCTAATTAAACAGCATCTGCCATCTCCACAGGCTGTTTGAAAGTGCTGACTAGCTGGTGAACAGATTAGCACTGTCTGACTCCTCTACTAATAACTGATTCGTTACCCAGATTTGGCAATGCCTTTCTAATTGTTAGTTAGAACTGCTGACATTCCTGAATATTGCTCCTCAAATGTAAATAATATTTATTTAAGGGTACTGTGGACTCTGTTTTGATTTAACAAGTTCAAATGAGCTTACCTGGAAGGACCAAAACAAGTTTTACCTCAGCTGGTATCTTCATTTCATAACAAACCCGTCATTAGAATTGTTTCCCTTACAAGGACATATTTTAAATCATATGCCTAAATTTTGGGAAGTATCTTGAGTTGGGTTGGGATGCATAAAGTTGCTTTGCAGTGGATTTAGTCTTTGAGAAATCATTAAGTCACTGTACTGAAGAGTGAAATTTGAGCAGGTTATTTGTTCGAAAATTTTTTTTTCAAAAGGCAGAAATATAGACAATTCTACATTCCTGTTAGTAAAAAAAAAAAATCTAATACTGAAAGCACATAGCTATGTTTGTCTGTGGGTTATGTAGGTTATATACCAACAAAAGAAAGTGCCTTTTCTGAAAATCTCATTAGGTTTATTTATGACACCATCTTTTAAAATAATCTGGGAAAAATGTTCTGATGAAAATCATAACCATGTAGTTGTTTTAAGTTCAAAATATCAAAATATGAAGTAATGAAAAGTTGTGGTTTTATTCTGCTTTCCCCTATTTCAATTTATTTCTGCTTTTTACAACCAGTCTGCTGAACAGATGGCCACTAGCTCCTGACAAGGATACTTCACTAAGTCTTGGCAGGATGATGATGGCTCAATCACCCATTAATTCTGTGGAGGATAATGGCTGAAAGCACCAGATCAGGTCACTCTTGTTGACCAGATTGTGCAAATCTGTACTGGGAGGGGGGAGGGGGAGGAGGAGGGGGGCAAGGTTTCACTGATTCATTTGAAAGCTTTTTAATTCGAATGTGCAACATTCACATGTCAGTCATTTTGAGTCTCATCACAAATCCCCACCCTGTTCTCTTGTGATCCTCCCATCTGGTGAAAAAGCCTTAATATTTTTCACCTGCAATACAAAAATCACTCTCATACATGATGGATTTTCAATGAAAACCACTGCTGTGAGACAGTCATGACACAGATGTGATACCTGACCTTGGTTCACACCTGAAAGCCAAGATGCAGTCCAGCACAGAGTCTGACCCTGGAGGCATCACACCCTTGCCAGCTGGGTGCTGCATCCCCGAGGGCTGGGCAGGCACCTCGACAGCTGGTCCTTCTTCAGGGGCTGCCCTGGGATGTGGGCAGTCAGTCCTGCAGGCAGAACGCAGTAGGAATGGAATCACACTCCATCCCAGTTCCCCTTCACCTGGAATGCAGCTTTGAAATGTCCCTATTTTCTACATAGCACAATTTTAAGTGATTCTTCCATTTTAAAAAAAGTAATTAGAGAAAGGAGAATGGCAGATCACTGATAAATATTGCTGTTTTGATTTCTTTTTTTAATGAGAGAAATACAGAATAAATTTACTTGTTTTCATTTTACATTTTTCATGTGATTGTGTGGACACTCCACAATCTGTCTCACTAATGAATATAGACAGTAGCAGTAGGTGGAGAGTTGCTTATTTGCATCCTTTGCACCTCTGTGTGAAGTTAATTACCAGATTATGTTACACTGAAAGGCCCTTGGAAGGTGGTCAAAACGTTTGAAAACCTGAGCTATCACAGCCTGATGAATTTCTCAAGTAGGTCCGAACTGTGGAGTCCTTATTCAGCCCCCAGCAAAGCAAAACTCTCCATGCAGCCAGTGGCTGGGAAGAGGTTGAGATTTACAAGGAAAGATATTGAACCTGGAGCCACCGCCTTTTACAGCAACAGGTATGGCTCCAGTAGCTGGTATATCCAGATTTAGCAATTGCCCCAAGGATAGGTACAGGCACTCCAGCTGATGCACAGGTGAATGAACTGTGGCAAGGGATTTTGGCATGTGCTAGGAGATCCCTAGCACTACTTACAGCAAAGATGAATGTTGATGTTATGGCAGGCAGAGGAGGCTGCTGTGGTCAGTGGTAGGTAGAGCTCACTTGGCTCAGGCATCCACTAGAGCCACCTCCCCTGGTCTGGGCATGGCTGCTGTCAACACCCAGAGAAAAAACAGCAGCAAAACACAATGAAAAGGCAAAACAAAAAGGTGGTCAGGTTCAGTGATGCATGGAAAGTATTCACACCCTCAGGACTTCCTGCACAGCAGAGGCAGAGGCAGAGGAGATGAGCCTGCTCTCAGAAGGCGCTGGCCACAAACAGCTGTCTGGTGACCTAAAACCTGGTGTCCCTCTCCTCTGGGGCAGAACAAAACAAAAGATGTATTCTCATTGTAACCTTGGGAGGCACAAAATAATTAAATACTGTGACTTTTATCGATTGTGTGTACCTGTGTTGAACCTGGATGTTTCCAATTAGGTGTCCAGTCATCTTGCGGTTTATGATGACCAGTCACCAGATGAGTGGTCACTCTGTTTCTAAGCCATCCTTGCAGCTCCACTCCTGTGGATGCTCCTGGAGAAGAAATCAGCAAAGTCTTAATGCTGAGAAGAGAGCTGGTACAGCAAAGCTCAGGTAATGACTAGAGCTTCTTCACAATTTAAAGCTATTGAACATCTGGTCTGGAATAAGATCTCTTTCTGTTTTTAAGACATCTCACCAATATATATGTTCCTCCTGAAATATCTATCTTCACCAAGTGCTGCCTAAACTGAGTCCAGATATTCTGCAAATATTTTTCAGGAGCACAGAAACAGGCATCCTCCACAATGCCTGGGATCCAGCCAGCAAAAATGTCCACTAGTGTCCTGTAGCCATACCATGAGGAAGGCACAAGGTGCCAGCCCTCTGCATCCCTCTTGGCAGGAGCACATCACCACCACACCCAATGTGAGCCAGCCAAAGAAGACCCACTGGACAGCTCTGTTCAACCCTAGCCCTGTCAGTGGTCTGATATGACATGATGAGATGATGTTTATGGAAAAAAAGACACCCTTCCTCTGCTCCAGGGCCTGAGGGTCCCTCTTGTTTGATGTGTTTGCAAATAAATCTCCATTTCCAAGGAGACTGTTTCCTGTTAGACCCTATTAAACACTCCTCTTCTTGTCCTGGCTTCCTGTGTTTGAAAGGCCTGAACACTGTTTGTTGTTTCACCATACCTAAATGACCCTAAATGAAGTAAAGGCTCATTTACAGCTACATGAAATTGATGTAAATAGTGACAAATACAGTAACAAGCATGTGGAGAGATGAGCAGAGAGTTTCAGCTGTGGGAACAGACCAGACCAGACCAGATCAGTGCTGTGCAGGGGCCAGGACACATCCACTGAATTAACATTTCAACAGTGAAGAAACACTGAAAGGAATGTCAGGGAAATGTTTTCTTTCCACAGCTTCAGAATGTTTGAATAGGTCTCCTACACCCCTTTATAAAGGAAAACATATATATATTTTCTTATACATGTATAAGAAAATTAGTAAGCTTAATTTTATTTATAAACCATACTGCTACCCTAAGGTACATTCTTTATTTCCTGTGACTATTATCTTCTCCTTCCTATTCACACGTAGCTTTAATTCCCTTCATGTATTAGACACTTCCCACATGTGAGAATATGTATTTCAGCACAATAACCTGGTGGAGCAAATCAATATTTCTTAGACATTTCCTTGCCATTCTCTACAAAGGCTTTTCTATACAGATTTTTAAAGAGATTTCTAAAATCACATCAGTGAATTGTTGACATGGCTACAATCTTTTGAATTCATCATCATTCACACACAGGGTTTAGATTCCGTTAATCAAAAGCTCACATTGTGCAGCAGCAGCTGTATTGTGTACCTGCTGCTGCACAATGTGATGTGGCACATGACATAAACTAAGTTGGGTAACAAGTTGGACAAATCCAAATCCCTCACTGAGGTGAAAAAAGTCTTGTGACATGCCTCTCCATGTGAACTGGGAGTATTTATAAGTCATTAATAGCCCAAAACTAATTTTTTATTGGAATTCATTTCTGGTTTTGAATAGAAATGAGATTCAAAGACTTCACAATATGTTTATCAGCAATCTTCCAACTGTAATGAAGAGTCAAAGTGTTATATGCATTTCCATTGCAATTAGCTTTCAATTAGCTTTTAATTCAAATACACTAGGCTTGAACAGATATTTTAAGTTCAATTTTAAAAAAAATCACCAATCTAATGACTAGGATTAGTTTCACTGCTGTGCTGGTTTTGTATTGATACATCTTTTATGGTAAGGAAGGAAAGGAACCAACTATGGAAATAATTCCCTGTAAGGACTTGGGCAGATTCCTTTAGACCTGACAAAAACAAATAGCTGCTGATTTTTAATGCTAACATATTGTTACACCAAGGAAAAAGTTAAATGTGCCTTTGTGAACACACATGTAAAGACAAAAAAGCCCTGGGAATGCCTCTTTTAGTTCTGGCTTCCCAGAACATAACTAGTCGGGCAGGGCCGGGCCAAGCAGGGCCCTGCCACCACTGTGGCATGTGCCAGGCTGGGCTCCATCCCAAACAGGACCAGGCTGGGCTCCATCCCCAGCACGGCCAGGTTGGGCTCCATCCCCAGCACGGCCAGGTTGGGCTCCATCCCCAGCACAGCCAGGTTGGGCTCCATCCCCAGCACGGCCAGGCTGAGCTCCATCCCACACAGGACCAGGTTGGGCTCCATCCCACACAGGACCAGGCTGGGCTCCATCCCCAGCACGGGCAGGCTGGCCCGTGGCTCGGCTGGAATGCTGCTGCTGCTCGATCTCACCAAAACCCGCCGGGCCCCAGGAGCAGCTACGGGCCGTACCTGGCTCCCTCCACATGGGCCTGGCGGGGGCCAGGCAGGGCCCTGGTGGCTCTTGGGCAGGGGAAGGGAAGATCTTCAGCTCATGGCTGGAATTAAATGCAGCTAAAGCCAGAAAACAGTCGTGCAGCCAGAGCAGCCACCCTCATTTCTCGCTGGCTCCCTGCTATCCTGGCCCAGCCCCCAGCACAGCCTGAAATACTCCACCCCAATCTGCTCCAACCATGGCCTGGACAAGAAACTCTTTCAATGCAGAGATGAGACCTGCAGACCTTCAATTCTCTCTTGAGTGAGAGAAAAGTGACAGAGTGAAGACACACAGAAAAAACATGAAGACACCAAGGTCAGTGAAGTAGAAGATACCAGATGGCAGGGATTGATGGAGATGCTTCACTCTTGGGGTGAAATCCTGTTGTAAGACTGTGGAGAAAATATGGTGGATACATCAGACTCTTTTTGCCTGTAATGTAATGCATTTGGGGGGATAAAGCATTCTAACTGTAGGCATGAGCATAGGCATTCATGCTGAACAAGCAGATGTTGAAGTAGCTGTGATTTGATGAGGAGTTTGAGAGAGAGAAGAGTGATGAAGACTGACCCCAGGAAGAAGAAGACCTCTGTTTCAAAACATGAAGATGGTCTCAGAGTTTGATGAAGAGAGCGTTTGCTTGAACAATTTCATCCTTACAATATAACCCTACAAATTGACATGGCCCCTAAACTCAGCTGTGGGAAGGCTGTAAAAATGGAAGGGACTTCATCATTTCAAATTTCCCAAGCAACTACTATTCATAAAAATTAAAAGCCACAAGACAACTATTTTCTTCTAGAGAAGTCTCCATAGCCTGACAAGAGAGACTCCTCTCCCCAAGTAAATTAGAGAAAGACTATTTTAGAGATGGCAAACTGGCTGATTTATTTCTATATATTGTCAACGTGAGAGAAAAGAGGTTGTGGAAAGAGGAGAAATGCTCTGAAGATTTTTTTATAATTATGATTATTTTTTCTTTTAGTTTCTATTAATAATTTTTTCTTTATACCCTTCAAAGTTTGAGCTTGCTTTGCCTTCCCTCCTAACCCTATCTCACAAAAAAAAAAAAAAAAAAAAAAAAAATTCTAGGAAGTGTACTAGCAATTTGGCCAACACTAAACCCACCACATAAATTGGTACATTAGCCAAAAAATCTCAAATTAGCAAACCAAAAACACTACAACAGGTTTTTCCACTGAATAGTCATGATGGCAAGGACAAAATAAATTTGAAATATTTAAATTTCATTGCATTATAGAATCAATGAATAAAATAATATTTTAATAAATTATGCTTTCATGGAAAAATTGGTCAGCTTGCACTGATTCACTTATTTCCATCATACATAAATGTTAAGGTCACTGTGAGTTTTGCCACTGACATAAGGGGGCTCAGGATTTCCTCCTAAGAACTGATTAGTGGGAAGGTCAGATTTTGTACAGAAGATTAGACACAGACATTTCATATTGGCATTATGAACTCTATCATACTGTTGGATGATTAAGATTTTGCACCAAATCAACTGCATGTGAGCATGCATACTTTGATCAGGTATTTAAAACAAAGTGTTAAGATGAGAGCAAAGGTACATTTACTACAAGTTTGGGGACATTTATTACCAGGTGCAGAAAGGTATAGTTTTGAGAAGAATGAGATATCCTAAATGCTAGTAAACATTTGGTGGTTTTTTGTTTTTTTGTGGTGGGGTGGTTTGGTTTTTTTTTGGTGGGGAGATTGTTGGTTTGTTTTATTTTTTTTCTGGGGGGGTTGTTTTGGTTTGTTTTTTTTTTTTTGGTAAATTACAAGTGTGGAACCTTGGATTTACACAAGTTATCAGCTTCCTATTTCTACACAATCAGATGATCTTGCTTTCTAACTTGTGCAGCTGCTTCTCAGGAAGGATAAGGATCCATGTAAAGGCAGTTTCTCTTAAGCAATCTTTTAAACTATTGTTTATACTACCATGTGTATCGGGCATTAGAAATATCATATGATCATCATATCATCAAGTTCCTTTCCTTGATTTTCTCTTGTAATTTCTCTCCATGGTCATTATTACTAAACTTAGAACTGGTACCTTTCCAAGTTTCCTTTCACTGTAAAGCATGGAAAATATGTAAAAAAGATATCTGGATGTAAAACCTGCAGTCATACACTTTTACTACTTTTTGACAATAAATGCTGTTACACAGTTCCAGGAAGCATGTTTGTCACTGTGTGCTTGTAAAGGATCTCTAGTGCCTTTACAACTCAAAGCAGGAAAAGGACAGGGAAGTGAAAGAGCTAAAGAACAAGGAAACTTCCATTTTCATACTATGATTTTCCAGAAGTAGGTTGGCAGCTAGTCTGTTCTGCTGAGAGCTAAAGAGGAATCAATTCCAGAAATATGCTGGCTCAAGAACAGTTTGTAAAGGGATTGCTCCTCCACTTCTGTGTTATTAATGTACTGTAAGTGACATTATTCTCAGGCAACTGATGGATGCTTAAAGGGAGGGATATTTTTCCAGAAGTGTCTATAAAGACAGATAACAGTTAAATCTATTTGATGCTGTGCAAATAAAAGAGATGCTTATGACCATTTTTGTAGGAATTACCATTGTTACTTTACAAACATATTTTGAGGATCGGTTGCCTTCTAGAAAGAAAGACGTAAGAGTTACAGAACAGGAAAACAGGCAGTGAGTGGAAACCTCTTATCAACAGCAAGTATGTTGAACATAACATAGAATATTACTCTGGTTAAAAATTAGTTCATTTCTGCTGAAATTACGGGATTGAACTCTGTCAGGATTTAAATTTTGACAGGAAATTCTGAATTTCTCTGCTTTACCGAAGGGATGGTGTTGATAAGGTCTTTTTACATACCTTCTAAAGGTGATGATCCAGTTTCCCTGCCTGCAACATCCCTTGCAGATATGAAGCCATAATCAAACACAAATGCAGACATCTCTTTTTCAAGTCTGCACCTTATCCATTTCCATGTAAGCAGAAGCTCTGCATTCAGGGAGGCCAGACTCCCCTTGGGCTCCCCTTGGTCTCCAGCCTCAGGCTCCCCTATCACCCTGAGCCCCACAGTGCAACTGGCATGTCTGAATCTGTCACTGCTCACTACATCAGGACCTCTCTTAGCTGTGCCAAGGCAGCTGCAAGGTGCAAGAGAAACCTGAGCAAATATGATTGTTATCAAGAATATATTTCTAGTTTAGCAACCTCACCTCAGACTACTGCTTTCTCTCCCAAGCAGAAAAATAATGCTGTTTTTTCTTGTATTCTTGCAGTTATTGAAGTAGTATGTCTCTGAGAGATTATTCTGATTGGAGCATTACCCTGAATCACTCTATCTGCATTAGCAGATACAAATAGCCTTTTTTCTGGCCTTTCTTCCAGCAAATATTTTTGCTCAAGTGCATATTTCTGGAAAAGTCCATTGAACATAGTGTATTAATTGCATGCACACATACTTATCCCAATGTGAATGTGAGTTTTCAAGCATAGTATATTTCAAATCTCATTTTCCACAGATCAACAGATAACCTAATTTTTCAAATGTATTTCATTTGAAGGGCCTTCTGACTTAAACTTCATCCCCTTGGGGTCTACAGTTTTATACAGCATTTTTGTTTTTCCAGGATATCCACCTGCATTTCATGGACAACCTCACACTGGAGCTCAAAGGAGGCTGTGACCTTGTGAGAAGCCCATGCTAGAGCAGGCTTCTGGCAGGATCTGTGACCCCATGAAGAGAGGAATCCACACTGTAGCAGGGAATGAGCATTCCCTCCCTTACCCTGAGGAGGGAGGAATGGCAGTGACAATGTGTCATGTACTGGCTGCAACCCAATTCTCAATCCCCTCATTTTTCTTGTAGAAGAAGTCAGAGAAAACAGGAGTGAAGTTGAGCCTGGAAAGAAGAGAGGAGGGGGAGAAAGGTGGTTTTAGATTTAATTTTTATTTATTATTATCTTACTCTGATTTGATTTGTAATAAACTGAATTAATTCCCCCTAGCTGAGCCTGTTTTTCCTGTGACATGTCTGTGGGTTGGGAGCTGGTCACATACTCACATCTTGGCATCAGGGACTTCAAGCAGGACCTGGGTGTGCAGGGTGGCCGGAATAAGACTTACAGCCTGCAAAAGACTCTCCTCTAATGTATTTTTCACAGCTTC
The DNA here is from genome assembly GCF_903797595.1 of Erithacus rubecula. NCBI lineage: Eukaryota > Metazoa > Chordata > Aves > Passeriformes > Muscicapidae > Erithacus > Erithacus rubecula. The sequence goes on from NC_136661.1 coordinate 11,939,778, forward strand.
TGAAATATTTAACACAATCTCTTTCTTGTGTTACTCTGTAGAAGTTTTAATTAGCAGGAGCATTGCTGGGTGAAGTAATAGAAAGCACCAGTGCTTTCCTCAGTGAGATGTCAGCTGGGATACATTTCCCCAACATGTCTCTGGCACAATCACCCCTGAGGAAAGTGTCACTCCCCAGTGAAGAGGGGCCTCTCTTGGCCCTCAACAAACCTTCCCTTATCGCAGGGTGGGCTGGGACTTCAGACCTGGATTCCTTCTCCTCTCGTCACTGAAGCACAATTTATCCCAAAGTCTAAGTCATGAAAGGAGAAGGCAATAATCATTCTCCCTAAAACCAGATTACCTATTTTCACCCTACACTGAATGGCTGTAGATATCAAATTTTAATTTATTAATTTTTCACATGCATGGGGTCAAATTTAATCTTGCTAGCACCATTTAATCAAAATCAATATTGCTGAACCCCTAGTTCAGGGCTGGGAGCTGATGTTTAAAACCATAAACTGGTGAAACATTTCATGGTACTAAATGGCTTGTACCCAGTGATGCAAAAGATGACCTTTTAATCTACAGACAGCCAAAGCTAAAAACAAATCCCTATTCAAGCTGCTGCGCAAATCTTTGGGAGTAACACTCCTGGGTTGTGTCCATGGAAATTGGATCTGACAAAACAGCACTACTCCTAAAGGTGTGAAACACAAAGTCCACCCATTCTGCTGCACAGAATCCTTACAGGCTTCCCTTGACCTATCCCTTTGGTTCAATACAGAAAATATCCTTTTAATCTTGCATCTCCTGTTTTCAGGTAAATCCATAAAATGGTCATGAGTCAGATATCAGACATTACCAAATAATTCAATATGAGGAACCAGGCCCAAATTTTTTAGTAACTAGCAGAAGACTCTATTCACTGATGTGAATATATCTTTGCTCCTTGGGCCAGATCAATGCACTTGAAGTGATAGCTTTTACAAACATAATGAGGAATATCCAGTCTTTTACTATCTGGCAATATTATTTGTGGGCTGGAGGCAAAAACGACTTTGGCACAAACCAAATCCATCTGGTCTAACACAGTCAGTTCATTTGGGGTATATCTTAATCCCACCTTCCTGGTTTTTGCACATTTTTTAAAGGCTTGTGTTGTTGTATAGCAACAGTTTCTGCTAACCTGTCCTGTAGTCATCTCTACTTCTCATATCAAAGAGCACCATCTGCCCTGGGTTCTTCTGTGATACTACAGTGTAGGAAAAATAACAGCAAACCCAAACTAGAAACATTCTTCAACTGTGACCTGTGAGGCAGGAGGTGAAAAACGGGAGGCAGTGAGACCAGCCCCCATCCTGCATCTGCCTCCCTGCCAAAGGCTCTGGAAATCACATTCTAGCTGGCTCACCAGGCTCCCCAAGACTGGCCACATGCTCATTCACCACAGGAGGTAATCCAGTATTGTACAGAAGTAACCAAAGAAGGAAATCAAATAGCCCTATTGGGAAGGCCCTCCAAGTGCTATAAACTTGTAACAGTTATTTAATCTCAGAGTCAATCAAAATATATCTATTTTCTAAAAGTCAGGGTCTGAATGCAGAATGGGAGGCCTGCTCTCTCAGGATCCAGCACTGATGTGGAGGCTCTTGCTCCAGAGGAACATTCCTTGCTGGAGACACCCAGATACTGGCATGCTTTGCAGATTCTGCTGAGGCAGAGAAAAAATATTTGGTACATGATTTCACCTGGCGACATCCTTTGTTTAAAAGAGCTTGGAGAGCACAAAGCAGCTGGGGAGTGAGGGGTAAAGTGCTGTAAACAGCAAAACAAGTGGTAGATGGAAACACAAACTGCTGGAAGAGATGTTCTGGAACATCCCAGGTAGGTGCCCACTGCCACAGCCCTCAGTGCTGGCTCTTGTCCCACTGCTCCACCAGGCCAGGCTGCTCTCACACAATGCCAAAGACCCAAGAGGATATACACTCTGGTAAAGACAAGCAGAAGTGATGGGAATTGGCAAAACTCTCACATAAAGACTGCTAGGATAAAATACAAAACTACTGGAATAAACAGGAATGAAATCGGCATTCCTGCTTCACAAACTGTGCCAGCATTTGTAAGTCTTGGCTGCCTGAACTTCAGCTCTGGTTGAAAACTTCCATGTAACTATGGTAATGAGTATTTTTTTAGGCCAATAACAATAGCTCATGGGATAAAGAGTAGTATTTCTCAACACAGATTATCTTGATCTCCAATGCAGCTCTGGGTATATTTTAGCTAATATGTAGCTAATTCATTGGTGTTAGCTTTATAACCTCAAACTGTACATAGAGATCATAGCACAAGATTTGTTTGCACATATTTTTTATTGCTTGCTTGCTTGCTTATTTAATGATTTATGGACATCATTAAACACTGCTGCTCTTCATTGGAGATGCTCCAGGAGCAAAAAGGAAGTGACTTGGAGCACTATCTCTTTGCCTTGTGAGAAATGGAGAGTTCAGAGATATAAGTGCTCCTTTACACCCTCATCTTCTGCCCTCATTATGGCCATCCATGGAGTCCATTCTCCACTGGGGTGAGACAAGCGAGCAAGAACACATGGGATTCAGCTCCTCCCTCCTCACAACTGACTTCAGCTCAGTCTTTTTCCAAGCAAGGCAGGACCTCCATATGTTCTCACAGGACTCCTGCATCCCAATTTATTATCTTCAGATTTGGGAATGGGGCACTCTGACAAACTCTCACAAAGGCTGGAGGAGTATTTCTTTTAGGGGAAGAGTTAAGGTTGTGAAAGTGATACTGTGGAAGGCAAGTCTCAAATTCCCCAGTACTGAGAAGTTTAAGTGAATTGTGCTTCAAGTCTTTAAGCATTCAATTAATTATTTTGGAAAGTACCAGGAACCATCAATCTCCCTACCTGACAACTTTGATTTTTCAGATGCTTCAAAATGTAAGAAAGTTTGCTTTTCCTACATAGTATGATGGCTCCTACCCAATCAGCCATCGCATCACAGCATCACCTAAAAAATTATAGCAGAAAAAGGGCTGGGAAAATGCCATCATGGGCATGCAGGACAACTCCCCAAAATCTGCAGGAGCACTCTTCCTGTATTCACACTGCTTGGTGCAGCTTATGCCAACAGAAATCTTCTGCATGGGGGAGGATCAGAGCATCCAGAGTGCAACCTTCACTACTGCAAGCCATTGCAGGCAGGCTTTGAGGAAGGAGAGTGGTTGCAAGCCAAGAGCAGCACAGGGTGAGTTTGCACTGAGACAGGAACATTTGCCTCTGCCAGCACCGTGCCCATCTTGGCCCAGGAGACTCCCCACGGAGTTCACTATTGGACCAGTGTACCTCAGCAAGGAGTCTCCAAAGAAATGGTAGATGTAAAGTCCCCTTGAACACAGGCTGTGAAGGATTTGGACTGTGATAACATGACATACATGAAGACTGGTGCAAAGTTAGAGAGCTTATTTATGGAGGATTTGGTGGTTATTTTTTCGCCCTGCTGTGCACTGAAGAAGTTGTGACAGTCTGGCAAATGCTACACAGTCCTCTTTCTGTGGTCCATATCTCAGGGACCCTTTGACAGAAGGACAATGCCTCTCAACAGAACACAGTTGCTGCGACAAATTAGTATTTGGGCTTAATAGGGCTGGGCCATTTGGAGTTTTAGAGCAATCTGCGTATGAAAAGCATATGTGTGTGGGGCAGGCCGTTCTACAGAACACACTGTGTCAAGTGACCCCAGAATAAATTTATCCTCTCCCCTTCTAAGGCATAGCAACTTTCAGAACAGATGGAGCATGTGTGGGAGTTTCAGAGCCCATTGAAACATTGACTCTGAGAATGACAGTTTTGCTCTTAGGACTGAATTTTGACAAGAAAAAAGCAGGTGGAAACATAGCAATGCTACAATTCATATTCCCAGAGCTGTCAGAAACGCCCCCAGCTGCCCATAAACCATGTCCTGCTGTGCATGCAATCCCAATTTCCTTTACTTTCTCACCTTAATCCAGAGAGAATCAGTCTGTACCCCATCACTTTTTTCTAGTATTCTCTCCCTAAATGCTCTTGGTTGTCAACCACCATACTTCAAGTGGATGACCTGACAGTAATCCAGAGAGGATCAGAGGTACAGTTTGATGCCCAGATGGAAGCAACCAGTAAATGGTGTACTGTAACAGCAGTAACATTTGGGTGGCATATGAATTTTTTAAAAAGGGGTTGCATCTAAGGATTGCTTGCTCAAATCACCCCAGATTTGGCCTCTAATCCACACTTGGAGAGCAGCTTTCAAGGGAATTCTACAATTCGTTTTAACTCTTCAGGTATGCCTGCATTGCACAATGCAATGTATTGGAGAGCTCACTCAGTCTAACACCAGATAAGCTAGCTCCCAACCAGAAACATCACAGCTGCCCCAAATAGAAGACATACTGCCTATATTCAAACTTATCACCATACATGCTGTGTCATTGCCATGAAGATTCAGCTGGAGCTTGCCCAGGTCCTGCTGAGGCACCACACTACCCTGTACAGACATGCCTTCAGAATACAAAAACACAGTGAAATAATGTTGACCTCATTTTTACCCTGACTTCCTAAGAAAAAATAGTCTTTCGTAACAACGCTTTGTATCTGTCAGTCGCATATGCCTCTCTAAAGTTTTTGATCCTGTAGCTGTCCTTGCCAGTTAAATTGAACAGAGAGAGAGACTTCAGGTGTAAGAGCATTAGCTGGCTATATATAAGGAAGAAAACCCAAATGAATATTCCCAGTGAGGGAAGGGCTGCAGTGGGAGTTCACCTCCAGTTTTGGAGGGCTGGAAGAATGAATGGGAGAAGGACCCAGGAAAACAGGCTGACAGTGCTCCATGGTGGCTTGGGACAGAAAATCCAAAGAGCAGCCCTGAAGAAAAGTGTGGAACTTTAAGCAAACACTCTTCTCACACATTTCAGCATCCAGTATCATCACTTAAGATAACAACACTGAAAGTCAGAGTCTTCTATTGCTTAGCTTGAAAAGCAATTTCACATTGCTTTCATGACATGCAGCAAATTTGGGAGAGTCACGTTCCCCAGCTGCTGTTGCAAGCTTCTTGGTGTCTCTGGTCCCAGTGCTGCAGGCAGCTGGAGGCCAGCTACCACCGAATCAGAACATCTTTTACATTGGGATATACTTCTGAGGTCATCAAGTCCAACCTTTGGCTGATCACAGCCTCATAAACTAAACCATGTCTAATATAAACAAAGGCCACATCCAGTTTATTCTTGCACAGTTTCAGGGTTGTGATTCCACCACCTCCCTTTCCAATGTTTAACAACCCTTTCCGTAAAGATATTCTTTCAAGGTCCACCTTGAATCTCCCCTGGCACAGCTTGAGGCTGTTTCCTCTTGTCCTGAGAAGAGACTAACCACCACCTGGATACAGCATATTTTCAGGTGGTTCCCCCTAAGCCTCCTTTTCTCCAGACTTAACAACCCCAGTTCCCTCAGCTGCTTCTCACATGACTTGTGCATCCTTCACCAGTTCCATTGTGTTCTCTGGACATGATTCAGCACCTCAATATTTTTTTTACAGTGAGGACCTCACAACTAGACACAGGACTTGATGTGTTACCTCACTACTACCCATGCTGGTACCTTTATTTGTGCACAAACTTGGAACAAAGCAAACAAGATTCAAAATTCAGGGGCTGAGACAGGAGGAATACATGCCTTGGTACAGAAAACAGAGCTCAGTCTTGATGACTTATGCATGCTGCCAGGATTTCCTGGGGACAGGATTTCGGCACCAGAACAGGAAAGGCTGGATTGTCTCTGACAGCTACAGCAGAGTAAGTCCACAGAAATTCCTACTGGCCATTTCTAACAACCTCCCAGCCAGGGAGAGACCAGCGATATGGGGAAGGAGGGCTGGCCCAGCACAAGACAGCACAGGTCTGTCGAGCCTCATCAGCCCAGCTTTATCACCTCTTCAACAGTGCGACTGCAGTTCACTGCAGAGACACACCTCTGCAGCTGCCAACAGGCACCCTCAGGCTCCAGAAAGACATATAGAGAAAAACGGTACTGGAATTTATGCCACATCTTATCTCCTCCTTTCACCGCTAGGATGCAAATTAGTCATAGCTTAGTAACTTTTAGTAAGATTACATAAGCATCATATTAATTTTGTTCATATTTCCCCAAAGAAATCAGCAAATTGTTAGAACAACTTGGACTCACAGATATATTTTCCAGGCAGCATGGACTATTGGCAGCTGAGGTGCAGTCATTTATCATTTCACAACGAAGATAATCTGGTTAACAAACCAAATTTCTTCCAAAAGAAAAAAGAAGTAGCGAGCAAATAGGCAGTGACAATCAAAAGCCATTAGAGGTTTTGGAGGAGAAAGCAACTTCGTTTCAGCCCATTGTTTTTTGCACTGCATTCTTTAGAGCTGCCTGAAAGTTCATTTGTTGCCATCCAGAGTATTCTATTACACAAAGCATTATTCAAAGATACTGGGAAAGACTGCACATTTGCAGATGGAAAAGGTCTTGAGGAAGTTCAATATAAAAAATGCCCAAAACTCTCAATCCTATATGATGTGATAGCCCCAGAGGACCCATCAAGAACACCTCCCACTGACTGCCACCTCCTCCGAAATTTGCTGAATGATATATGCACAAGTTTCACTGGAAGGAAAGATAGGTTTGATCAGAAAATTTTCTGCTGTATTCATTTTGAGTGCAACAATAGGGCAATGAGAACGAGCTCTTGGCAGGCATGTGAAATCCCCTTAGCACAGCTTAGAGTAACTTGAATTGCACTAAAGAAATAGATCCACACAGCCTTTGGCCAGCCTTTGTTCTGCCCCTCCTCACTGTTAAATACCTTTCTGGGAAGAAGTAGCTTCTTGAAAACCTTCTTCTTGAAAAGCTTCTTGTGTTAGCTAAGACAGAACCTGCCTGACCCTTCTTCAGGCATGGGGCTTCTCCTGGCCCCAGGTATGGGCTGACACTTAAAACACCTGTCTTAAACCTGGGAGCAGGAACAGGGCTTATTGTGTAAATAAAAAGTTATATTCTTTGATCTTCCCATGGAATATTCTCAGCCGTGTGTACTCTGGAGGGGGACAGGCTGATAAAAAACAGGAACCATGAACTGCCTATTTTATTATTTCTTTCCTGCAACAGACAGCCTAACACTTAGAGGGGATGAAAGACAATAGAGCTAAAAGGCTCAGCACACAATTCCTTGCCTGTAAGCACCAAGAAATACAGAAACTTCCCCACCTCTTCCACAAAATTTGTCAGCCTGGTGCTGAATGATGCCACCTTGCAGTTTCAGCGTGGAGACAACTAGTCACAACCAGCCTAAAAATGTCCCTACACAGGCACAATGGATGGAGTTCACAATAGCCCTGCTGCTGGAACACCCTTTGTCACAAAGCCCGTGGTGAAGAGGGCAGCAGGCACCTATCAGCCATCAGCTTCCCTGGCCCATCTCAGGGTGATATTCTGGTGGTTTCTTGGAGGGGCCCATTGCTTCCTAGTCCTTTCCCCTTCTGCTCTTCAAGCTCAAAGTAATGCCCCTACAACCACCTCCTACTCCTCAGGCAAGGATTATCTGACTGGGGGTGCTGAGAGAGAGCAGAACAAAATGGATTGTGCTAAAAAATAGGAAGAATGTATCTTTTGCCAAATTCTACATCTGGAGAATGCCTGGTTATAAAAATCCCCCACAGCTAAATATCCCAACAGTCTCTCTTTTGACAGCTAGTCATCTCCATTCACACAGGGCTGTCTCCAGACTTTCCCTTGAGGTGATGTGGTTATCACAGGTAAAAGAAAACATCATTTCCAACCAAACAGCTGGAGGAAAATGTGCTTCTCTGTTATTCAGTGACAAGTCAGCGTACTCATTTAGAGCCAGAGAAACTGTGTCCAGGTCCCTCCTCAGCTTGACAGGGTTTACCCCAAAACCTGCCTGCAAAGCATCCTCCTACACTTCAGTGTTACACTGTCCTACAGTGTTCAGGAGAGCTGTGGTTTCTTCACAGACATTCTTCTTTGGGTCAACACATATCTGCCAGATAGAGGGAGAGGGATCATCAACACTATCTCAAAAGACCAGCAAAAGCAGAAATGAGGCATACCAAGACCAGTACCTACACACACCTGCTAACACCACATCACAAACCTCTATGATGCCTTGTGCCAGGCCTCTGTCCTTCCAGGCAGCTCCCCCCAGGAGCACCCCAAACTCTCCCTTCTTTTGGTGTGACGGGGGTGAATGTGTTTCCACCAATGCTTGCTAGAGGGAATCATGCCATGGGTGCCTGTCACACCAAACCCTGTGGAATGCATGGGGTGAAATGGGTGCCACACTGACTGGGCTGGGGCAGAGCCTCCATGGAACTGAACAGCCCAGTGACAAGGAATGGGAAGTTCTAGAAACCCTTGGGCTCCAGGCAATCCCTCAGCACAGAGGAAGATTAGTACATTGAAACATTAGACCTGAGTGTGGTCTGTGGCAGTCACGAGCTATGTCCCTCTTCGGATTAGGTGAACATTTGCTGCAGGCTTGTTGGAGATGGGGTGTTTCTTGCAAGATATTTCACGGGCACCAGCTGGATTGAGTACCACAGCTGCCAGCCTGAGCAGCATGAGGTCTGAGTGCAGGATTGCAGGTAATGAACAGCCAAATACTAATATAATAAGGAAAATTCCTAGACTTCTGAGAGAATGATTTTAACAGTCCACTTGACCCTTCTTCTCTTTAGATTCTAATTATTCTGTACCCAAGATGTTACTAAAACAGCCACAACTGTATATTCTGTGGATCTAGAGTGATTTCTTCATTACATTAAGAGCCACAGAACTACTACTGGAGCATTCTTGTCCTCTGTGTTGAACAATTTCATTCCCTCCTCTCCATCTATCTGAGGAGTTTAAATCCTGAGGCATTTAAAACCTAGTCCAGTAAAGCACTTTGGCACTTACTACACAAAAGTTCTTATGGAACCAGTAATAGGAAAAACAAGTTTTGTTTTATTTTATTTAGGAGGTATTTAGTTGATATAGCAGTGAAAAGCATTAATTAAAATTTCACTCTGCATATGTAGATTATGTTACAGTAACATTTGTGTCTAAGTAGTTCAACTATATCATGCGTTTTGCAGCACATGCCTGCAATTTAGAGGTCAGTTACATCCAGGATGCTTTGGGGGTCCAGGAGGCTGTTCTTTAAATATAGCTGAATTCATTTCATCAGCATAACATATTCTATTCTACTACATGATATGAACTGTAGCAGCTCAAGAGCAGATGCTTTTCATTGATAGGTGAATTGTCTCCCTCAAATTGTGGAGAACGGATGGACACTATAGACTGTACTTTTGAAGAGCAGAAACACAACATGTTTTGTGATAACTGCTAACCTCCAATCATCTGTATTTCTTTGAAATCTTTGTATGATGATTTGTTTCCAAACTGAGGTTTGATAAACAGGGTTCCAGCTCTGAGCACAATTCTGAAGCCAAGCTTGAACTTCCTGCAAATGAAAATTCATTATGAAACATAAACATGCCTCTAACTATGACATGAAGAATACGATCAAGAAGTGAAATCATTCTGCTGTGATAAGAACAATTTTCTATGCAGGTGAATCATTGTTCTAGACTGAGCATGTGAAAAAAATTAGGTTAGTCTTACATTCTCTGTCTTCAAGCAATTAAAAGTTAACAGAAGGTGGACTAAAAATAGCTCAAAACACCAAAGCCGTATTATAACCCAGAAATCAAACCACAGTCCTGTCCATTGTGATTTAAATCCAAACCAGAATGGGACTAGTCCTAAAATGGTTCCCATTGCTCTGTGGTTCAGACTGCTTTTCTTGTTTGCCTGTTGATTTCAGCTCCATCCTCTGGAGGAAGACCTTCCCTGAGCTAACCTCCTCCAGGATCACAGTTCCCAGATTTTGCACTCAGATTTTCACAGTCCTGCAAAGATGCAGACCTCTGCCTGGCAGAGGCACTGACCCAGCAGCTGCTATGCAGGGGCAAGGACAGCCACAGTCCCCTTCCCAGCAACTCTGACTGGTGCTATAGCTCCTAATTCAGCATGCTATATCCTGGCTTTGCCTAAGTGACACACCCATAGTTTCTTTGGTGTCAAGAGCGAGTTTCCTTGTTGGGTTGTGCCAAAATTTTGGGTGCAGGAGCCTTTCTTTCTTCACCAGGCAAAGCAAGATGTTAGGCAGGTGCCACCAGCACCTTCCCACAATTGTGTCAGGTATCTGCCTAGATATCTTCAGAGACAGGAAATGCTGTCTCCAACAGCTTCAGCTGTAGGGCCAAGACAACTCTCCCATCCTTGGTGTAAGTAGGACTACTCCATGAATGCTGAATTTCAGCTTTGCAGTGTTGCCCTGGTGAAAACAGCTCTCCAGAATACAGGACGACTGAAAATGACCCTACTGGCATGAGGGAGTAAGACCCTTTTTGGTGCATGTGTGCCCATGGATGCCTACTTAATTATAGCATCAAGCTGGGAGAGGACACAAGCAGAGAGTGACCTGGAGAGCTGGCCTTCCACTGCCAGCAGGAGTGGGGATTGCACTGTGGCAGAGTGTCCCAGGCTAGTGCAGCCCCTGGTAGCAGAATGTCTGTGCCTCCAGGCTCCATCACAGCTCAGAGCTGCCCCTCACCTGATCCAGTGCCACCAGATCAAGCAAAGATCAAGCACCAAGAGCACCGAACACCTACTTGCAGCCTGCTATGCTATATACTGCTCAGAGGACAAGCAGCTTCGTTTCCATCTGCCTTGGCATATCTTGGTGGCCCAAATTCTAACACAAGCTTTTGTTTCCAGCAGGGAAATGAGCAGTAATCAGGCAGGAAGGTGCTTGTGCAGTGCAAACCAGAGCGTGCTAGCTGCCTATGCTTGCTCATACCCACTCAGACTCCCACAGATGAGCAAGAATAGTACCTGATCACATTGCACATGTGACTTGCCTTCCCCTGATGAAAGTGCTGGATCTTTTAGCAGAAACAATGCTTCAAAGCCAGTCTTTTGGTGCTACAAATAGCAGGGTCCTGCATCCCCCACGTTTGTACATGGTCAGATCAGTAGCAGCATACAGAACCAGTGTGTGCTAGGAGGCTTCATCCTCAGGGCTGTGTGCAAATAGACCACTTTAAAGCTAGAGATGTGGGATATTAGAGCAGCAGACAATAGGATACTCCCAATTCTGAACCGCCCTCCTAGCCTCAGTGCATGCTGCCTTTCCCTGTGGGATCCTTTAATTTCAGAGTCATGACTACACTTGGAAGGAGACAATTCTGGCTATCTGCTACAAGTAGCTCTGCTGATGCCAATTCAGAAACACCTGTGACTCTAATTCTTAAGCTACAAAAAGAAATCCCACAATAATCCTATGCTAAATTTCTTATGTGCAAGGCACAGTATGGTTATCTTCCCAGAAACTGCAGTTCACCTGTGCAGCTAAGGCACTGCTTCCAGCACTGGAGGAAAAAAAAACAGGGCATGTGGAAGGTGTGCAAGTGTCTGGGAGACTTTATGGGAGCGCTGACAGGCAAAAAGTAAGAATGGCCAGGCATGCTCTCTGACCAGGAAAAGTCATGAACTTCAGTGCAGGATGTGAAGGACCTACATAGTACTCACCAGTCCTGATCCTGACTTTGCAAAAACAGCTGATCTTTCCTAATAGCCTCCAGTCTGTATCACATTATTTACCTTCTATCTCTTCCTCATGTGTGCATACCCCTAAGAGCTAACATTGTCAGTGCACTGCAGAACTGCAATGCCAAAGATCCCCCAGCCCAGTGAGAAGGATTTTCCTCAGGCATGGCAAGCAGTGTTTGGCAGGCCACTGCAGCTGCACAAAGCCTCTGTGCACTTGTGTCCTGCTCTTCAGCTCACCCTTCTGGCAGCCAAACAATCTCACCCTCTCACAGGTACTTGAAGCATGAAGACAGGATGATCCAGACCCAGAGCTTGTTCTTGTCTCAGAGCAATCCAGAATGCTGGAAACTCTGCAAAGCTCTGTCTGCTGAGGATTTCAAATGCCATTACTGTAGAAGGGTTTGACTTTCCTTCTGTTCTATTTTACATCATTTATTTGTTCCTCTAACAAGCAGTAAAATACTTTCATAACTTACTACACATTTTTAATTCCAAAACTGAAAAAGAATATGTATTCGCAATGAGTAGGAGCATGAAACACTGGGATAATCTTGCCACCTAATGCCCCAGTATATCCATGGAAGGGTCACATACTTAAACACATCTGCGACTTGCTGATTGTCTGAAAATCATGGAGATTAGCCAAAAATCCAGCTCACAGCTGTGGATGATTCCTGGCTCTGTGTTGATTTGCTAACTCTGAGCTGGCTGGTGAGAAAGAACAGGCACTATGTTCTAGTCCATGTCTTCCTTTCATTGAGTGCAGAATGAGGTTGGATCAGCACATTTGTCCAAGGATTTTCTGATCCTCCTTCACTGCAAAATTATTGCCTCTTTCTCACAGACCCAGAATGCTGCTGGCAGTGCAGAGGAACTAGTTTGCCAAGTGTAGCATCTCCTTGCTCTGTAACAGAGCTGGGTCCTGTTCTGTCTGTCTTCTGCATGGGCCGGGCAAGCTGAGTTGACTGGTGTCATCACTGCACTTAAATGCATCATGCAAGTCTCACAGCAAGAGACACTTTCACACATAAGTGCAACCTCTGGCTGTCTAGTGTAGTATGGGTGTTTGCACCCTGGTAAACATCCGTGCCACTGGGCTAATTACCTAGTGAGTTTTTTTGAAACTGCTTGTGGGATATCACTGGAAAAAAAGAAGTGCAGGTTTCCAGTTCAGCTTTAGTTTCACGCTATCTTAGTGTCCCACAACACCCTGGCAGAGAACTGAAATGGTTTTGGTGTTCACAGACCACATGACTTGTTGTCATGAGTTTGCCAGAAGAAGACAATGCTACCAATTTCAGTGTTAGCACTTCATTAATTTAAAATTTACAACATACCTCTGGGGAGGATCGTGTAAAATCCACTGATTTTACTGTTTCATACCTGTGGGGATTTTGAGTTTTGTTTTTATTTACACAAAAGCAGCTCATGATAAACAAGGAAATGCCTGCATTATCATGTGAAAGATGGAACTTGTTGAAACATGTCTGATTCTGATGCATAAATGTTGTGTGGATCAAAAAGCACAGACAGCAGAACCAAGCAGGAAAAGCAGTACACCAGTCTGGGTGAGAGCTTCCTTAGTAGATGTCAAGAAGCAGGATTATAGCTTTGAAGAGGAAACTCCTCCACTCCAATATCCACTCCCATGGCATGGCTGATTCACCACAGAGAGGAAAGAGAGATCAAGGAAACATGGTGGACCAATCCATGCATGTGGAAAGGGAGGAGGACTAATCACAGCAGGGGCAGCAGTCCAGAGGATGCTGGCTAAAACAGGCAGGTTGGTAAAGGAAGGCACAGCTTGAAGAACCATATCCTGTAGGCTGCCAGGGCTTCTCCTCCTGGGAGGTGTTCGGGTCACCCAGGAGCAGAGTCTATGTTCTGGTGACCAGTTGAGATGTTGGGGCAAATACAGCAGACAGCAATTTCCCACTTGGCAAGGAACTAGAGAAATGGTAGTTCACATATTCCTTTGTCAGGACCTCTGTCAGGGGTGTTTCTAGGGGAGCTTGGACTATTAGAGGGAGTGTTTGGATACCTCTGCTCTGGTGGATTCTGAGATAAAAGATAAATTAGACAAATTCCCCACCAAACTGCCAGATCCTGGTCAGTCCTAGAGAGGCCCAGCAAATTTTGCGTTTCCTAGTAATGCCTCATGGCCCAAAGCCAGAGCTCAGCCAGTGTGTTCACCTGGTGCTAGCATAGCATGGAGACCTGGTTTTTAAAGAGTGTGAGGAAAAGGCTTTGTTTGCAAATGGCCCCTTCACTTTGGCTAGATGGATGGAGGGTGATACTGACCAGCAGCATGGCTGTTCCCATAGGAAATACAGATCATGGCATGATCTTGTTCATGGGCTTTGGCACAGGGTAGAGGGAGAACAGTAAGTGTCACTTCCACCAACCATAGCAGGAGAGAGGCCAGTCTGGATGAGGTTAAAAGAAAGAGACCAGTTGATGTGGCTAAAGGGCTTCCATCTCCCCCCTCAGTGCTCCTCAGTTAGATCATCACCCTCAGTAAGAACTAAGCCAAAAGTTACCCCATGCTGCCCCAGTCCTGTGGTTCTTAAACATCTACATAGATATCCGTTTCTGAAATGCAAATCACATGGCTCTTAAAGCAAGTTATTTGATTTTCTTAAGCACATTTAGCGCTCTTAAATTTAGACTTCTGCACTTGCAAATAACTTTTAACACCATTACTGGGTGCAAATGAGGACATCGTCTGCAAACGATGAATTACTTGATTGCAATAAATCAGGCTGGTAGATGTCTGTGTAGTCTCACTTGAATCCACAAGGAGTTGCAGACCCAATCATCAGACATATTAAAATTATAAAATGCAAAACAGGAACAAAAGTAAAAGTTGTTTAAAAAATTTGAGACAGAATTTGGTGGGCAGTAAATAAAATCTACTTTGGTCTTTAGCCGTACATGTACAAGCTATTACTGTAGCTCATTTAGATACTGGTTAATATCAAGATTTTTTCAACTTTGCAAATTTTTTTTTTTTTTGTAATGTGCAAACTCAAAATAATGCATTGTTATATAAAATTCCATGCAATTTTTTTTCCTAGTTTTACTGCAACAGTGGTTGTCTCTAAAGAGAGTGATATTTATTACTGTATGACTATCTCTCAACTGAAGCTCTTCTTTTCCCATGCTCCTTCAGCACGTTGTATCCTCAAGTACGCACATAAACCCACAAGGATGAAACACTGCATGTTTCAGAGTCTCAACTCTGAATTTTTATAAATAACACTGAAACGAAAATGCCAGAAAAATTCTCTCAAGAAATATCATGGTTTTTTTCATAGTTGGATCCATAATGTCTCAAGTGAAATTATTTTTCTCAAAATAAAAATTTCAGAAAGTATTTCTGTAATATATTCCTTTTTCTCAGTAGATTAATCTAACAGTGAACATGCAACACACAAAGCACCATTTTCCCTGCTTGAGACGAAGTTATGGGTGAGACTTTACAGTCAAGCCTTGCAGAAGGATCTGTTTTGGAAGAACACAGTTGCCTCGGTGCTGTGCCTCCTCGATTGTTTGCGCTGGGGTGTCTTGGCTGTATGAAGAGTTTACTGTTTCTTTTAAAGCCACAGTAGCACACAGGAGAATCAAATCATCCAGGCAAGGAATGGCTTATGAAAGGATAGCAATTACTTCTTCTCAAAACATTTTTTGTGGAAAATGAGCCACAAGGTCAGAAGTTTACCTCCGAGTACAGTTTTTCCGCCAAAGACAGCACAGATGTGACCCACAGGGATAATCAATTATGTGGCATGTCGGTGCCAAGCCCAGGAGCAATGCCACACCAGTCTGACTCTGACCCACAGAGTGCAGGCGGAGCTGAGCCCTTTGTGCAGAGCAAGGAATCAGCAATCGCAGGGATGCACTGCTCAGCATGGCCCCCACAGCAGGAGCTCACACAGGCTTCAAAGGATGTTAGACACAACTTTTAGGAGGTATTTACAGAAATGAAATGCAAGCAGGTCACTGAGACCCCTGCTCAGGTAGCAGATCTCTGTAAACAGCTGCCTAGAAAAGACTTGGTCATTCTGCAGACATAATAACTAGCACACAGAAAGTGCTGAATCCAGCCAAGGTAATATTTTTTTACTGCTTGAAAATAACAGGAGGGACATGTAGTCATTCTGATCATCCCTCTTCCCTTTGAACACGATGCTGAGTACAGTGAAGAACAGACATGAGCAAAAAAAAAGTCATTTTTCCCTATCAATTAAGCTAACCCAGGACCCTGAGTAGTGTTGCAGAACATGCTGCTTCAATTTCAGTGAGCAAGCAAGCAACCCTGATTGCTTACCAATCCAGCTTCCCCAACAATGTGCTCTCGAGTGATTTTCTGCAAGGAATTCTTCCCCAGAAAACTTATCATTAAAAGAGAAGAGAGCATGTGGGTGTAACTGATCATTTGGAAGATATTTATAACTCTTGTGTGGTTAGACTTCAGAAATTAAGCAATGCTAACTGCAGAGATGGAATAGAAAAGATGTCAGTAACACTTCTCTGACAATGTTTAACACTTCTGTGACTGGGGGAAGATGAGTTTGTTTCACACTTGCCTTGGACTGCCATATATGTCTAAGGATTTTCCTTGTTGTGGGTAATGCAGACATGTCCCGATGATCAGAGCTTCTCAGAGGTGATCAGGTTGATCAGAGGTGTTTGGTTTCCTCCATTCCTCTCCCTCCAAATTAATGTATTTGTTAAATACACATCGCATTGTTGCATCAACCTCTTCTGGTCTTCTGCTGTGACACTCTAGCTGATACTCTGATTTGACTTTTTCTCATCTACTCAGAGCACATCCTTCATCCCATGCTTTTGCACTTCATTTAAACAGGTAAGCAATCCACAACTTGGCAACTTTTGATGAAATTATCTTCAGCCCTCTGAATTCTGGTGCTTAACAACCATTCTTTGGCAACCTCTGTCTTCAGTGCAAAACAGACTGCATTTTTATGTAAGGGTATCTACTTTAAAACATGATCCATTAGCCTGTTTTCTGCAGTAGCTAGTCTGACAAAAGTTAAGATCATTTATGAATTCACCACAAACTTTCATAATAAGAACATGGTACATGCTGGGAATGATTGCCCAGAGACATTATTGAATGTCTATGACTGTAGGTATTCAAGATTCAGGTAGACAAAACAATGACTGACCTGGCCTGATTGACAAATACTCTCAATTTTTAGCAAAAGTTTTAACTGGGTGATTTCCAGAGATCCCATCCAAGCAGTAATTCTAAGTTCCTATGAATTTATGTGTGTAGAAAAGTGGAAGCTACATGTAAATTATCTCCTGAAGTCTCTGAATTATCTTGATGTAAGAAAACCCATTATGAAAACATTTCTTTTCAGTGGAGATGAACTTGGACAGGAATGATCAGCCACGTTAAAGAAGGGTGGCAGCAGCTGTTCTATTATACAGGAAGAAGGCAAATGAATAATTGCACCATCTTTGTAATCCTGTTCTATCTATGGGGATATGTGATTGTTTTAGGATGACTTTAAAATCCGATTACAAGAAATAAATAACCATCAGGAAACCTACACAGAAACTTCAGCAATAAAGCAGGAAGAGATGCATGCCTGCATGTTGGTTTTGCAAAAGAGTTTAGCTTGATGTATTTGCTGTGATTTCCAATACTTCTTTTCAAGTTACCTTGTACCTTTGCACAAGCAAGTGCAAAGTGGGGTCAAAGAAAGCATAAGGTGTGCCCCCTCACACTGGGAACCAAGTAGGACTGCCCAGAGCATCCATCCACCCACCCTTCTTGGGAAGGCACTGTCTTACCCAAAGCACTGTGCCTTCCCCTGCCCACCCTGTGTCAGGCTGATATGCAGGGCTGCCCTGTCTGCAGGGATGGGCTGCCATTCAAAGCCAGGAGACAAAGACATTTCTCTCTGAACTCTCTTTTCTATTCTCTCAAAAAAAGCACAAATAAATCATCCCAGACTGCTCTCTTATGAACTTCTCCTTGTTTGAATTCGTAGCTATTATTGGTGATTAGATCTGGAGGAAAAAAAAAATCCACAAATGAAGGGAATTTGAAAAGTGTAGTTATTTGGAAAAAGTTGGAAAAAAAGTCCCCAAATGAAAACAGTTCCAGGGAGGTTTTATAAACCCTAGAAAAATTAAAATACTTCTTATTGCTCCAATTCCACATAACTTTAAGGACTCATCTTACTTCCTGTCTCCCTGAAGGTTGCAGTGTAACTAGAAAAAGTTCTTTGACACTCAAGAAAAGTAAAAAGTATGTATTGAATAACTGGTTTTCCTAACTTCATGTCTAAGAATAACATTTACAGTAAGGCACATACAAAGAATCTCCCTATAAATATAACTCTAAAGACAATATTTAGTCAGTCATTGAGAAATGAACATAGAATTTTCCACTCCTGTTATTGTAGCTGGTAAAGGTTTACATTCTGATTCTCATAAAAGGATTTATAGAGTGCTGTAAATTTACAAAGCACTTTCCAAACATAGATAAGACATACACCCTGACCAAAATGTTATGGAAGACAAATGTAAGAGGAGAAGCAGAAGAAATCCTGAGGAAGAATTAGGGACTACAGAGCTGTGAAAGCAAGTTTTAAGAGGATAGCAGTGCAGTGGAAAACACACAGTCTGATTCTTGAGCCTCTTGCATCAGCTTATACAGGTACAATCAGTTTCTTGTGGGACCTGATTTCTGCTCCACACCCATAAAAGCAGAAAGATCCTACTTCTTTCATTCTGGCAACAAAAAAACATTTAGAAATTAGCCATAGATAGAAATCGGACTCCTAGATTTGAACCAAGGATTCAAAACTGAACATATTCAAAACCAAGCCAAAATCTAAAATATCCTGAACTGAAAAGGAAACCCAGATTTTGGGACAAAAACCATTTATAAAATGGGCTTTTTTCAGAATTAAAAGTCAAAACATCATCAAGAGGTTCAGTCTGCCATTTTGGATACTAACTTGTGACCTAAACCAAACACACTGGAGATTGAAGCTGTTCCATGCTTGATGAGACTTGGGAGATCAGGGCTGCTTGAACACATTGAAAGAGAACAAAATAGTTGCAGAATTCTGCAGAATTAACACTAGAAATGTTTGTTAGAACTTTTCTGTTCTGGCTGCATATTTTCTCTCTTCCTGTTGGATTTTGCTGCTGTAGCAGTTCTTTGAAATGCTCCATTTAATTTTAGATGAGCCAATGAACAAGGAAAATTCCATTTCATGAAAGCTGGTTTTAAAGTATCATCTTTATTTTCTCTAAAATATTGCAGTTAAGCTCTACAAGTAATTCTCAGGGCCTGGACTTGAGCCTTTGGCTGGGAAACCTTTTGTCTAAATGTTATTTTAAATATGAAATTATATTTGGGCAATCACAGTATCTTCCAAAAACACAGAAGGAAATAAAGAGCTTAAAGCAAACAAGCAAATAAACAAGAGCAGAAAAAGAGATTAAGGAGTAAGGAGTACCTTAAATGTGCCTCTTCTCTACACAAATCACAATCTGAAAATCACACTTCTGTTTAAAGCAACATTTGCACAACTCTCACTCATTTCCAGATTGACATCAGCAACCTATAGTGACTTTCACATCTGTTTTCTGGCGCATCTGAGACCCTGAAGGTTAAAATAGAAGTCTGTTTTGTTGATAAAAACCTGTAATAAACATAGTCAGAGCACTTCTGTCAGCAGGAGCCATTACAGATTTCAGTAAAGATTCAGAATTTATTATGAAAAAAAAATTGGCTTTTCTGACAATATTAAGAAAGAATATTAATGTAATAATAATTCAAATCTGCACATTGGGGTGGCTATGCTCTTTTAAAGTTCTGAAATGGATGGTCTCTGAGCTCTCAGACTTCACATTTTCAGTTGCACAAAGAACAAATCTGTGAAGTGTTTGCTGAAGTGTGGAAAGTTGTTTCCAAAATATAAAGTCACTGTCTCACCCTTTCCTTATCATATGCATCCTTCACACACAATTATTTTCCAGTTCTCCAAATGTTGTTGGTACTGCCTTCATCTTATATTTTCTCAGCCAAGGAAGGAGACAGTGGCATGACCTGCCACTCACCCACTGTGTCTCCTAGAAACCCAGTGTTACACCTCAGCTGCAGACCCACAACCTCAGTGGTGCCCAGAAGTGGATTCAGCATTCATGGCTGGCTTTTAGGGAAATATCTAGCACAGGTAGTCCAGGACAGATGATGGCATGGTTTGCTTCAGCCCAGTCAGGGAGATCTTAGACTGTGCCTTTCTTCTGAGTCCCTTTAGAAAAACGAAGTGAAAATGTCAGAAAGACAAGACAGACAGTGTAGGTAGAAAATATCTACCTAGTATTGAAATTTGACCATTCAAAGACGGAGAGGATCCTGGCTTACACAGAAAGGCAAGGGAGCTGCTGTGGTGGGTATCAGGCTGTAAAATTGAAGTATCCGGTGAAACTAATAGCTGGATTTATTGTAAATAACTTTGTCAGCTAGTCAGGTATGTGCTAGAATCCTGCTGTAGTATAGTGATTTAGATATTGTTAAATAACAGTAGTATTAAATAACAGGTACATTAGAGTCACAGAACAGTTTGGGTTAGAAAGCACCTTTAAAGGTAATCTAGTTGCATATACCCTGCAGTGAGCAGAGGCATCTTCAACTAGGTCAGGTGGTTTAGAGCCCCATCCAACCTGGCTTTGAATGCTGCCAGGGAGGGGACATCCACCACCTCTCCAGGCAAACCTACCCCAGTATTTCATCATCTCCACAAAAAGGTTTCTTTCTTATATTTAGTCTGAGTCAACCCTCTATTAGTTTAAAACCATCACCCCTTTTCCTATCTCTCTGTTAAAGCCTCCTGCTAAGTACTGAAAGGCTGCAATAAGGTCTCTCCACAGCCTCCTCCATGCTGAACAAACCTACTCACTCAGCCTTTTCATACAAGAGACATGTTCCATCCTCTGATCATTTTTGTGATCCTCCTCTGGCCTCTCTCCAGCAGGTCTATGTCCTTCCTGTGCTGGGAGCCCAGAGCTGGGTGCAGCACTGTGGAGTTGGAGGCTCAGTAGAGCAGAGAGGCAGAATCACTTCTCTTGACCTGTCAGCCACAAATCAGCATCAATGTATTTGTAGTCTAGGCAATTTGCTAAACTAAAAGCTAAGACTAGGGGAGAATTCAAAGACCAAGTTCAGGTTGCAGGCCGCATTCACAGTCTGGATAAGTGATGGAAGTAATTTGCAAAAGTTTAGCACCTGTTATTCAAACTTTTAGAGCTCAAAATGACAATTTTCATAGTACTGTGTAGCAAAACATGAACAAGAAGAATAGTCTTAAAAATTACACTCAACATTGTTTTTTTCAAATAAAACTCACCTAACATTCAAAATGCCTGCAGTGTTCTAAGCAATCTGCCAATCTTCACAACTGGGAGCTGCTGTGCAGAATCTAAGGCAAGTTTAGAAAGTGTCTGGAGGTGTGGGGACTATCTATCAGGGCTTATAAGTGTGGCACTCCCTAATTTAGACTGCAATTTAGGATTAATGGAAATCATCTGCAAGAATGCTTTTAAAATTCATTAAAAATATTTTCAGCATTTCAAGGCAAACAGGTAAATTTGAAAACATGGACTTGCAGCAGTTTGGTGAGATTTTCAGTTTATCAGAGCCTGTGGCCAGTATCTGTACAACCCTGGGTATCCGAGTTTGCAGATACAAGCTCAGGCTGAAAGAAATGCTCAGGGAACCTCCAAGGTCTTAAAATTCTATTTGGTGATGTCTTCTAGCTAATATTCATTTCCACATGCCAATGACTCTTTTACGTTAGTCCTGACTGGGCATGTAAGACAAAACTACATCCTATTTGTTCTGCTGTTCATAGAGTTAGGTCTTGATTTCATATTTAGATGTTTATCACATTAAAAAACAAAGAAAGTAATTGATTTTTCTGTAAAACCAGTAGTATAAACAGGTTTAAACCAGTTGTTTCAGAAATATTGAGAACCAAAAAGCATATATAGAAAAATCATACTAAATGGATTGTACCATGTGTTTTAATATGAACTATTCTTTTTTCCCAAGAGCTATGTAAAGAAAAAAATGTCATTTGACTAAAAGGTTCAGTATTCCTGGCAAGCCAGTTCTGTTTGG
Source organism: Erithacus rubecula (assembly GCF_903797595.1). Lineage (NCBI taxonomy): Eukaryota > Metazoa > Chordata > Aves > Passeriformes > Muscicapidae > Erithacus > Erithacus rubecula. The sequence goes on from NC_136661.1 coordinate 11,961,641, forward strand.
GTTTACCTGGTAAGACTGCTGGAGATTGCTTAATAGTCATCAGAGAGATTCAGGTGCTATTGAACTGTGTTTCTTTAGTTGGTTTGGGCTATTTTTTTAGTCTCTCTACAAATGCTTAGAATGCTTCAAGTCTGAGGAAAAGACACTTGTGCCTCTCTTACAAAGCTCTAAAAAGCATCCTGAGTGCTGTCAGCTACTATCCAGATCATTGTATTCACCCACACTCTCTATTCATCCATTTAGCCACAAAGCCTTAAGTTTTACATGGTGCTAGAGAGGAGAGATATTTCTTGCTAATTTCCTACAGCTTAGTTTGCCAAAGCATCATGCAGAAGTGCCTTTACATATTTATTGCTATTGACAACAGGCCAGGAGTGATAAGAATTTAAACATCAACACCATTGTACTGGGAAAAAAACAAAAACCAAAGCAAGAAAAAGCTCACACCAATAAAAACCCTTAAAACTTTCACATCATTTTTGAAAACAGAAACCTGGAAGCCCTCCACATTTATCTTTTGCCTAGAGGGTACTAGTACCCATTCCCATTCATTCTGACTTCTTTTGAAATTATCTTTGCCTGACCAGTAGTGGAGGAGATATATCAACAAAAGGCATAAATCTGCAGTCATCCTCACTGAAAATTTGGTTATCTCTAGTAACTATGCTTAGCACTGTTTCCTGCTTGTAAAATCTTATTTTCTTTTATGGCAAGATAGTTGACCTAGCTGATCAGGGGAAGCCAGTTGATGTGATCTCTTTGCATTTCAGTAAAGCATCTGATACTGTTTCTCACAGCATCATTCAGCCCACAGCTGGATAAATACATTATGTTATGAGAGCAGCTGGCTCATGTGTCAGACACAAGGGGTGACAGTGAATGGGGTGACATCAGGATGAGGATCTGTCACTAGGGGGATTCACGGGGCTCCACCTCAGGCTCTGTGCTCCTCAACATCTTCATAAATTACTTTAACACAGGATTTTGAAGGAGTACTAAGCAAGTTTGTTGATGATGCTAAATAAGAAGCTGTTGACTCCCTCAAGGACAGAGAGGCCTTAGACAAATTAGGGGGCTGGGCAATCACCACTCAAAGGAAAATTCTACAGGGGGAAGTGCTGGGTTCTGCACCTGGGATGGAACAATCCCAGATGTACAGACAGACAGGAAGGAGATGCTGGAGAGCAGTGCCATGAAAAAGACCTGGAGGCCCTGGTTGATGGCAAGTTGAACGCGAGCCAGCAGTGCCCTGGCAGCCAGGAGGGCCACCCATGTCCTGGGGGCACCAGGCACAGCATCACAGCCAGACAAGGGAGGGGATTGTCCTGCTCTGCTCTGAGCTGGGGTGGCTTCAGCTCAAGTGTCACAGTTTGGGAGACAGACAAGCTAAAAGACTCTCTGGGTTCATGCACAGCAGCCCACTTTATTAAGTACAGTTCTCCTTACATAGATCAGAAGGACTGCATGGTCAATCCCCATTGCCTGGACCAGTCACCACCCAGTCAACCAGCCAAGAGCTGCTCATGACCCCAGTGGCCTAGGCCTGTTCTCTAAGGGTCCTCACTCCTCAAGTTTTATAATTAATGCACTTATATAACTATTTAACTTTCAGTTATAAATCAGAGATTGATTATAGTTGTGAGGCCATCAGGCCAGCTGTTGGCCACCTCATCTCAAGGGCTGGGGGCAGGTGGGGGTGCTGCAGTTTAAGACAGACAGGACTGGAGAGTGTCCAATGGAGGGCATGAAGACAGTGAAGGGCCTGGAGGGAGCTGTGTGAGGAGTGGCTGAGGTCACTTGGTCTGTTCAGCCTGGAAGAGACTGAGGGGAGACCCATTGCAGCTACAGCTTCCTCACACGGGGTAGCAAAGGTGCAGACACTGATATCTTCTTTGTGGTGACCAGTGACAGGATCCAAGGGAATGGCCTGAAGTTGTGTCAGGGGAGACTTACATTTCATATTAGAAAAACATCCAGAAGGTGGCTGGGCACTGGAGCAGGTTGCCCAGAGAAGTGTCACAACGCCAGCCCCATCAGAGCCTAAAAAGTGTTTGGACAATGCTCTCAGGCACATTGTGACCCTTGGGGTGTCCTGTGCAGTACCAGGAGTCAGGTTCTGATGATCTTTGTGCGTTGCTTCCAATTCAGAATATCCTGTTATTCTGTGATTAAAGGATTCAGCAAGTCACATACCCTCCCCTCCCATTGTACACCTCCCTCTATCACTGTTTTTTCCTTGAGTAAGTAGTTCTGGAAGTATTTTTCATAAGAATGATAATCCTTTAGTTGCAAATTTGGTGTTCCCTGGGATCACCTTCTGAACTGAGCTCTCCTGTTTGCAAAGATACCTGTTTCTTTGCTAAAGTTGATTTTGATAAAATTTTGGATTTAAATTTCCTTGCTTTGACAAATTTAGGGTACATAAGAATCAAAGACAGCAAAATATGAGGCGTATAGGAAAGCTTCTGTTGAAACATGAGGTGTCAGCGGAGTTTAGGTAAGCAGAGTATTTCAAAATGTTTTAGGATTCTATATATCTAAATTAAGACTGAGATGAAAATAATGAGCTTATGCCTAGATGTAGTTATTAGGACAATGGGAATATTTACAGCTATCAGCCTTGATGCTTATGGATACTGGGCACCTCAGGATTAGACAGTAACCTAGTAAGCTTAGAGAGAACTTCCAGTCTCCGAAGACACAGATAAAATCTGACAAATGAGGCCTTTTGTAGATCTAAACATCTCCCTGTCTGCAGTTCAAAACCCATATGGCTCATCTATTACACACCTCACACTAAAAACATTCTGCAGCTCTATTTTTCAATACAGTGATACCACAGTTGTACAGTGGTCAACTATTCAGAATAGTAGTAGTGTACATTTTTACACATGTATGGAGATGTAAACACATGCACATACATGCACACAGGGAGAAACCTGAGTATTATCTGATTAGAAGAGTTAAAAATATTACTACATTGTATTTTACAACCTGCATCTCACCAACAGCTAGGATAAAACAAGATCTAGAATGAGGAAATAACAAAGTTATATTAACAAGTCAAATTTTCAAGTAATATAAACTGTAAAAGCTACTAGATGGAGGCAGGCTCAATATATTTAAAATGAGGGATCATTTCAGGGAAAATTTTGAGTATCATTTATTCTTTCTAGTTCATTACAATTTTCCAGTGTGTAATTTAAAATGTATTCCTCGCCATGGGTAATTAACAGACTGCAAACAGCATCTCATTTATTTCCTTTTATTTTTCTGTTCCTCACTAAACTTGCATTATCTCTGCATCTCCAACACTCTGCCTGACAGTTTTGGTCTTCCAATAACTCCTGCTCTGGCTATCTTGAGTTTACAATTGGGTGCCATTTAAAATCTTGAAGGCAAAGTCATACCTGTTTCAGTATACTCTTCTGCATGTTAATAATCTGAATATGGCCAAGTCTACAATATCAATACAACTTGCCCTCTGATTCCTAAAGGCATTTTAAATTGCCCCAAGTTCTTACACAAAATTTGCCTGAAAGTTTGAGAAAGACTGTCATGCACTCCGTAACATGTGCTCAAGGCCTCTGTCCTACTATTGCTAAATTTCTGTCTTTTCTTTCCTTGCTTTACAGAGAAAAGGGTAAAGTTGTTTTCCTGCCTGCTCTATTGACATTGTAGATGTGACTGTCTCATTTGACTAAAATACTTCGTTGCAAGTGTAAAGGAGTGCAAAAAGCACCTGCATCTGCTTTACTACTATTTATCAAATTGCATAGCTGCACTGTTGAAACAAAATTTGAGTTGTGGAACTCCTTCTTATACAGGATACACTGGAAATAACACAGAAAAAGTCATTACTTTAGCCTGCCAATAAATCTGCCTGGGAGAGCACCTCAACATCTCCAAACTCCTCCCCACGTTGCAATCCCCAGGTCCTCTTGTGCCCCTGTCACGGTGTGACTTGGGTTTTGCCAATTTTAATATATTTAATTTCTTTTAGAGATAGGATTTAAGAGTAAAGATAACGCCGGCTTAAAACTTAAAAAGGTACAAGAATTAATAACACAAAAAGAATTCAGAATAAAATTACTAGATTATTCCCTCCTCCCCTTTCCTTCATTCCACATTCCTTAACAACAACATACAAAGAACACTTCAGTCAGTTATCTACTTAAATAATCATTTCAGTTCACTCTAGAGAGAAAAGTTCCTTTTTTAGTTTAGGCTCAGGGGGTGTCTTCACCTTCACAATCTACATCCGCCCGGGATTCATTGCAGATTATGACTCTCCTCTCATCTCCACAGTCCTTCCAGAGCTGTGCTATACATTATGTTACACACTTGGGGTACCACTTTTAAAGGCAGGCTGCTGAAAAACAAAACTCTCTTCATCTCCTCCTCTATCAAATGTCTCTGTTCATATTCCAGTCCCAGAACAGAGAGACCTCCATTTGCCCAAGGAAAAAAGTCTTCTTCTCAAGCATCCAAACCTCCCCAAGTATATTTCACAGTTTAAAAGAATTTTAGTGTAGTCACAATCCCCTTAGCCCACAAAAAAGGTTTTCAGCTACTTATGAGTTACATCTTTTCAATCTCTTCCCACCAGGAACTTCATCTTCATTCCGCTGACCTCTGTAGTCTTCATGCTTTATTTTTTCTCATTCAGGGGAGCTCGGGAGATCGAGAATCTTATTCTGGCATTAAGAAGTTAAAATTGTATCCAGATTGTGACGAAGCAACACGGGCAGCTGGAGGCCTCTTCTGGCACGTGGAGAGCCGAGCGGAGCTGGGGCCCAGCAGGGCCGGTGTGGGGCCGGGGTGCCGAAGCCATGCGGCCGGGGCCAAGCGGAGCCGGAGCCCCCAGGGCCGGGCCAGGGGCTCCCTGCAGAGCCGGTGTGGGGCCGGGGTGCCGGAGCCATGCGGCCGGGGCCATGCGGGGCCGGAGCCTGGGCCACCCGGGCTACCCGGGTGCTATCGGCCTGGCCGCCGGAAGGCCAAAGAGAGCGAACTCGCCTTGGTGAGGTGACCTGTGAAAGCGAAATAATTTTAATTGGTTTTCCAAGCTGTCCATCACCAAATCAGCTCTCTGATTGGCCTCTGCAGCCCACAGGGGAAGCCCCCAGAGACGGGACAGCCCCTCCATTTGCCCGGCGCGGTGCTTTTCCTCAGGCGAATCCACGTGAAACCAGCACAGCCCCTTCTCTGCGCTCTCACTACTTTTCTCTAGTTCATAATAATGTTTTGTTGATCATGCTCCTTTTCCTCTCTGCTCATCCCAGCGTACTATCCCCCTCCTCTGTCTCCTCTTCCTCATGAAATTGCCCAGAATTAGGGACATAGGAAGTGCTGATGAGTGTAACTAGCAGTGTCTGCTGATCTAGCTGATCTTCTTCCGTAGCTGCAGTTTATTATCAACATATAAAGAGATTTCCAGCTGCTCTCCCCAGGCAAGAAATAGAAATCATGGAAAGAAAGGAGTCACATGCATACTCTGCCAATTCTCTGCAAACCGCAAGTAAACACTTTTTGAACCAGAGTGAAACCAGGAGTCACAGCCTGAGCCATAGCAGGACCCCATTACTAATTACATACTGGGTTTGCAACACAGATATTTCCCTTTCATTCTGAGGGTGCAGCATGACTAGAAGATAATCCTTGTCACACCTCCTCTTTAATCACATCTGATCAAATGCATTTTGGTCCTGGTAAATTTCTCCATAAGCTTTTTACTCTGGAGTTTTAAATATTTCTGTGGGGGTTTTAATGGTATAACAGGAAATACAACTAAAGGAGACAAAGTAAAGTTGAGCTGAGTTCAAGAAGTCCATATGTTTGGAAGGAAGGTATAAAAGTGTCAAGATCAAGATCACTTTCTGTTCTAGAAGTCAACCTGGAATGCCAAGAACATTAACAAAGTTAATTTTGGTTGTTTTTCTGGTTTTATCTCTCATGAAAATGCTTCAACAATAAAACATCCTTTAACAATTCTGTTTGCAGTCTGAAAAACTACCCAAAGAAGTGAAAAGGTGCAGAAAACAACAAAATTCATTTATTTGAGGCTTGAGAATAGTCTTATGGCAGTATATATCTCTGTCCTTTTGCTCATACCTAGTTTAGGAGCTCTGCCAAGGCTAGGCCTCTTAAAACTCAAATTGTAGCCATCCTCTCTGTGGTACCTGCTGTGATAAACAATAGCTATCTAAAGCTTAATCTGGCCATTTGAGTATTTATTTGTCCTCTCAAGTCCTCTTTCTCCCCGAGTGCCTAGGGTCACCATGCAGAGCAGCTCCGCTGCTGCTTGGTGTCTCAGGTCCCTGAGAGCACCTTCAGCCAGAGGCTCTGCTCACCATGTGCACAGAGCGCTTGAGCATCCTACAGCCAGCTGCACCAGCTTGGCTAAGAGACTGCCCTTGCCCCCCAGCCACCTCAGCACGGCTCCAGTACACCTTTGCCTGTCCTCACTTTGAGAACAGCAACACCTTTTTCTCCAGCACTGCTAAACAAAGGCACGTCCCTCTTTCAGCACTGTGAAGATATTGGGAAGCTGCTTATTTTTATAAAGCCATGAGCTAGTCCTTACCTGTCAAATCCAGGGTCAGTGTCCTTTAAAGCCCCTTGTGTCACTCACCTCTCCAAGTGACCTCCACCATTCTCCATGTGTCACTCACCTCTCACTTTCTGACTTTTACTTTCAGGAGGCCATTTTTGAACCAAAATTTTTTTTTTCCTTCCGTATTTTCCTTTCAGTCAAACAATATCCGTAAGTAAATGCTCATCGCACAATCTTGTCATCTTTAAATCCTGCCTGAAATCTGGACTGTACTCTGAAACCTGCAAGGTTCTTGGCACTCTCCAGAATATATTTTTGCAGATACCACAGCCACTTCTGCTGCCCCAAGTAGAGAAGAGGGGAGATGAGGTAAACCCTCCTTTGGTCAGAAGCAGCACTGATAGATGGGATTCCAGTACAGACAAAAAGAAGCTGCTGTTTCTTCCCTCTTCCTCTCTTTGCCTAGCCAGGCACCCTGGCAGCAGCATCTTTCACAGAGCTTGTGAGGCACAGAGATGGTAAGATGCAGCCTCAGGACAGCTGCAAAGCCTGGATACCAACCCACAACTCAGAACTCACCCCATATTGTGGTCAAAACTCAGGAGTTATCCCAATCCCATCTCCCTTGGAGGAGAGCATCACATTTCCCACAAGATCCCTGTTCTTTATGCTTGCCTGATTTTCACACCCAGCCCTTTCTTAAGAATAGAGAGAAGTCAATAATCCAACTCAGAGAGGTTTCTAATCTAATTTCTTCTCTGCTGAAACGTTTCTACTTATCTCAGATAGGATTTTGTCTGGGGACTACAAATAATATGCTACCTTCTCAGATCCTGTGGGGAGTTTTACTCAAAAGCATAAACATACATCTCCATGAAGACTGTTTCCACTGTGTTAGCCCCCAGAGAATGATGCCTGTGTCAAATCACCCCTTTAAAGAATCTGACTATTTTGGTGCAAGGCAGGCATATTTAGTTCAAAAATAGAGCATATTTTTTAAAAAATACAGTTACAATATAAATTTATATGTAGATATAAAACTAGGCATTTGGAAACTTTTCTGGTTTTAACATACATACACAAAGAGAAGCTCATAGGCTTCCCTTTTTGGCAACTCAGGTTGCAGGATACCAAACCACACACTTACAACCTTTCACTTGTATGAGATCCCCGTACGTGTTTCAAAGCTATACGTTGTCTTTAAATGTTTTACTTAGACATGGACCAAATCAAGCAGGAGTTTTAGGCTTTTCTGGGATACTTAACAAGTTAGTGTTGACTGGACATTGTGGTGGCACTTTATGATACTCTTTGCACCCCCTAGAATCACATTTATGGTACCACATCCATAATTGCACACTGGGAGTAAGAGATTTTAATCATCATGATCTGTGCTTACAGACACCTGCATGATTCCCTTGTGCTTTACTAACCTCTAAACTTTGGGGCTGGACGTGAGGAGACCAGGAGCCATCTGCATCAGCTATTGTTTTCCCTGTGAAGCAAGGCAGAGATGCAGGGTGATCTTGCAACTAGGGATGCGCTCACCATGCAAAGCACATGATCCATAACTGCATTCCCAAAGGTTTCATGGAGATTGGAACAAACCTGGTGAAGAGCCAAACTTCTGGAATGGCACTTACAGTCAAAGGTCTAGGGTGGTGGTTCTGGCTTCTGCCAGCTTCTTGGGATTTATGACTTCTTGCCCATCCTCTCTCTGTATTACTTTTCCAACTATAAAATGAATTTTCATTTTCTTCCCATTAAACAGAAGGAGAGGAGGAGGGATTTTGATAGAAGGGTAAAAATACATAATCATATACTGCAAAGAACTCAGGACACTATCAATAGGATTTATTTAATTGTTTTGGCTCCAAAAACTCTGTTTTAAACAATATATGTTTAATCTCAAAATCCTGTAATTGAATTCCTCTGACTTCATAGAAATGCTTTATTTAGGTGTTTATCTAAATTTTGCATTTTTAAATGGTTTTCTGTGCATCGCTCTTCCCACTTGCAATTTGAATTCTTAATAAGCTTTCCTTAAAAATTGGAAAATTATATTTTATATCTGCTTATCTAGAAACTACAAATATTGCCAAAACATTTTCAGACTAATTTTATTAGAAAACTTCACATCTGTGAAAGATGTTTTCAATCCTGAACTCTATGTTTGAAAGATATGGGGAGATAGGAAAAATAACAACCCCTGACACTGAAGTTCTTCAAGTTTTATACTCCTGGGATATTTCCTTTTTGTTTTTCTTTTTCTGCAGGGTTATTACTGTCTCAAAACCTCCAAGGCCTTTTCTATCTGTCTTTAAGCACAGCAGATATGTATGCATGTCATCTCATTTTGGCCTATGGCTACACAGAAAGGAAATTAAAAGTTTCATTAAAAAATTTCTTTTGTAATGATGTTATTTCGAGGGATTTTTTTTTCTTTTTTTTTTCCTAAGAGGACAATCCAATCTATTTGGTGGTGAAGACCCTCTGCTGACAATGCCTGTAAAGATGCACAGGAGTTGTCCTGTATGAAGTTCTCTGTCTGAACTGCCAGTGAAAGGTAATGAAAAAAAATTTTGATTGCATTTCTTCTGTGAGGAAAAGCTGAGAGAGTTGCGGTTGTTAAGCCTGGGGAAGAGAAAGCTCCAGGGAGACCTTATATAGGCTTTTCAATACTTAATAGGAACTTATAAGAAAAAGAGGGATAAGCACTTTAGTAGAGATTGTAGTGACAGGAAAAGGGGTAATAATTTTAAATTAAAAGAAGGCTGGCTAAGACTAGATATAAGGAAAAAGTTCTTACAGTGGGGTTTGTGAAACACTGAAGCAAGTTGCCCAGAAAATTGGTAGATTCCCCATCTCTGGAAACACCCAGCATCAGGTTGGATGGAGCTCTGTAAAACATGGTCTGGTTGAAGAGGTCCCTGCCCATCATAGGGGGTCAGACTAGCTGTTCTTTAATGGTCCATTTCAACCCAAACTGTTTGTAATCCTGTGATTCTATGACTGCATGGTAAGGATTGAGGGATTCAGTTTTAGAGAGGGCAACTACTGCAAACATGCATATAGAGTGCTCTGGGACAAAATTCTGAGTTTATATATTTAAGCCAGTGCAGGCAGTGTTTCTTCTTTTCACTTTGGTACCAGCTCTTCTGCAGGAAGGCAACTTGGCCTGCAAAATCTGATAAAGTTGATTTTCCAGTCAGATTTTTTCGTTTGTAGAAGATTCATTTAGAGCATGTTTTGGAACACCAAGCTGCTGGGTTTGTGGTGTCTCTGATGTAAGCACGAGTCAGAAAAGAGCTTTGAAATTTCAGGGGAGGGATCTGAGAACTGAAAAAAACAGAGTAAATACTGAGGACTGCAGGCTTTTTTCCATCCAGGCACTCTGTTGGTGGATTTTCACCCAAGCACTGGTGGTGCTAAGGGAAGGGAGTACCAGAAGAATTTCGCTGTCCAAACAAACAGGGTGATCCAGATTCTCCAGCTTTGTTCGAACTGGTGGATAATGTTCAAATAATTAAAAGGCTGTTATGTACTGGCCATCATGATCTGTGACTCATGTGTTTCAAAGTTCAGTCAAACTGCTTTTAAATCAGTCAACACTGATCAATTTTCACTGATTGCTGGATGCTCAGGCATCTCAAGCCTTACTATCCATTTCAAGACAACAGGAATGCTCTGCTCTTGTTCTCAAGGTCTCTGAATGCAGCTCTCTGCAAACCTAGCCCAACTGAATTGAGTTTGTAAATCTACAAAAAGGAAAACAACATTTATGATAGCAATGAAGTGTAAAAAGAGGAATTAAAACCAAGAAAGCCACTGACCCTCCTTGCAGCTCTTCTGTCTGCAGGGTGTGTGGGACACGCTTTCTGAGATGTCCATTTCAAACCCAAAACCATCTCTCATAAGGAGGCTGAACACTGTAACCTGAAGAAAAACAGTTTTATTTCTGCTAACAAAGGAGACATTTTGCAACTGCTGCTTCTGTCAGTAACAATCCTCTGACCTTCAAAAGGGCATGCCTAAAATCATCAGAGATCCATTTCCCTGGTACAGCTAAGTGGGCAAATTTTCCAGGCAGGGGCTGTTTTTGTAAACTCTAATGTACTGCAGTGAGGACTGCTGAAAATTGTGACCCAACATGCATTTAGCACCATACATACACAATTGAATTCTGAGAAAACTGTTTGCTATTAAATGTAACTAATCTCTACCTAATCATTTCCCAGCATTAATCAACCTACAGAAAGCATGTCCAGAACATACCACTGATGTCAACAACGTAATATGATTCAAATACACATCATTAAGGGGAATATTCACAATAATATCGCACAATAAGTTCTTCCATATGAATCAAAGGAAAAAAGAAAAAAACACCTTATTGTAGCATCCTCCATGCATTTTGTAACAGGGGTTAATCAGAAACCTGCCAGCTGGCTAGCTGTTTTCTGACCATCCATTACCAATTTATTTCTCCCTCTTCCTTCCAAGGGTGAGGTACTGGCCTCTAACTCCAGACTGCTGTGCTGGACAGACCAGTGAAGATACTTGGCAATTTCCAAGTGACTATTAAATTACCCATGCATATTTTTGACCTAGTTGTAACATATAATCTCTGGGAAATATCCAAAAGAACATCCAGAAGACTGATAATAAATTGCAGATCCTGTGTGACTAGTTCAAAAATCCAACCCTGGCAGGAAGCTAGGCTAATTCTCTGATAGTTGTTTTCACAGCCTTTCTAACCCAAAGGAGAAGGGAGCTGCTCCTTTGCACATATGCCTGTACAAATGCCTGCACTGGAGCTGGGTTAGCAGGCTGCCCTGTCAGCCCTGGGACTGCCTGCTTCACAGCACCATCAAAATAAATGGAAAATTCTTCATTAAAAAAAATATATATGTTGAAGATGTGATAATTCAGCATCTACTGGGAATGGGGATGGAGTTCAGAAGGAAAAGGACTTGTTTTATGCTATTGTTACTTTTGCAAATTTTGTTTGGCATTGTCCAACTAATGCCAGCTTTTCCCCAGTTTTGGAGGTTTTTTCTAAATTATTTATCTTGCTACAAGCAAAATGGAGATAAATGAGCAGTCAAGAAGTGAAAATCATTTTTTTTTCCAAGGAAAAACCCACTATTCCCAGCAAACTTTTTTGTTTTCCTCAAAAAAATGTTGAGTGAACCTTGTGGACAGCTCTTCTTACAAGTATTGGATCTCCCACAAGGAAAAAACCAAGAACTTAGTGCTGTACCTAAACCAACAGAAGAGTCTCCCATCCAGCAAATTCACTGCACAGGCCACCAGGGCCTTCTGATGTCTCCATCACTAAAACCTAATTTTCTCATGGACATAGTGATACTGAAACGCATGTTTTACCATACTGCTATGAAATTTAACTTCTGCAAGTGTAACCTCTGACAGAAAATATTGGTGTGGGTTCCAATCCAAATGCTGCTACTATTTCTGCCAAGTGAGAACATAAACATTTTCTTTGAGCCCTCTCCTCTCTGCCCCAGTTTTGCTTTTCACTGCTCATGAAATTCAGACTTCATTTTCTGTGTGATTGATACTACGTCTCATGCTTCTATTTACAAATAGGATGGCTCAGTATGAGCCCCCTTCAGCAGAGCAGATGACACTTCACACTTCCTTCCCAGTGGAAAGGACCTCTCTCCCACCAGGGAAATGGACTGGCTGAAACAGGTAAAGATGGGGAGCAGCCAGCATGTTCTGGGCTCACTGCATTGCCACTGTACCACAGTGTAGAAGACAGCACTGAGGGGTGAGAGGTGAGTGCCAACACAGCAGGAAGCCCCATCTCAGCAGCACTTTTTCCTCTGATCAGGGCTGGGTGAGTCCCAATGCCCAAGCCCCCATGGCCACTTCAGCTGATGCTGAGGGATAAAGATTCTGTTCTACCTACCATTGACATGGAGAAGAACTCTCCTCTGACAAGTTTCATTACCATTAAAAGAACTAAAATTTTTGTAGCTTCCTCTGAAATTTGAGGACCTAGACACATTAATTCTGCCACAGACATGGGACAGCTGAAATAAATCAAACATGGAAGCAGGAGAGAGGCTAAGTAAAAGGGAAAGATGTCTCAAAGATTAATATTAACAAAGAAGACTTCTGCACGCAGACTGTGCATCCAATCTGGCTTGCTAATGTGATACTTCACAATGCTCTTGCTTAGGAGTGCCTTTGTCCACTTTAACTTAAACCTGTTCCCAATCAGCTAAAGCAAAGCTGAGGTAAACCTGGATTAAATCAAGACTGGAATGTACAGAGAAGAACTACTTGGAAACTGTGTCCCAAGGCACATGCTTATTTCAGCTGGATGAAGCACTGATTTATATGATGGTTTTTCAGGATGGAAAGTACATATTAATAGAAAAGACATAAAAAGCTATTTAATTGAATGTAGAGGACATTTTGGATGACCTTTTTTTCTGTTGTTTTTTTAGAAAGCATTTCATGAGGCTGCAATCTTTGAAAAATAATAGTACCAAGAAAAATACTAAAATGATGGCAATAACTAATATATCTAGATGAGAATAAAAAGCTGCATGCAATCTGAATGGCAGGGGATCAAAAAAAGGACCTAATTTTTTATAATTTTTATGTTTAAAAAAGCCCCAGCTGTTTCTATCCTTAATAACCAACATTTCCAATATAATAGAACAAGCCAGAAAAATAATATATCCTGGACTGCTATGGGTGGCTTTACAAGACTGAAAAGATCAGCTAAATAACTCATCTCCCAATGACTGGGGAAACAAGACAGACTCTCAGGAGCCCCCATCCCAGACCCATGATCACTCACACAGATTCTCAAATAGACCTGATTGCTCAGGGCTCCACATGTGGGGTGCCCAATCTCCTGGTCTAAGATAGTAGCTTTTGGTCAGCTCCAAATTGCAACAATCATGACCTACATGTGGTGAAATTTAATGGTCTGATTTAATTTGCAAATATAGTTGTGCTGTTTGGATCTATAAACATACTTCGTTTATGTAGCAGGATAAAGCAAAGGGATTAATTGAACAGTCAAGGACTGGCTTTATCATCTTCTCACAGAGTGCATCATTCCCTGCTGGGATCACAGTGGCAGTGAAAAAGAATTTTGGACTTTTTAATCAGATATTGTAAAATTAAAAATACCTTGAGGAAGGACAGAAACAAACATCCTTGATTTCCTTCACATGACAGGACAGAAAGGTCGATTGAGATTATATTGAGCCTCATTTAAGGGCTGCAAAACTTGCTGTTGATATCATTAATCCTGCATATCTATTCCTGTGTCCCAGATCTGATTGGTATTCATTCCACTCACAAAATAATAATGGTGATATTAGGTATCTTCAGTTCAAAATATGCAAATCTCAACCATTAGTTATTTCATTTTAAATTAACATTGTCCCAAGATTACTACCAAACCTAAATTGCTAGTGACACATCAGCAGAAGCTTTCAGCATTTTAAATTTCTGTTCTCATAGTACCACTAAAAGACAGTCATGCGAAAAAATAAGTATAATTAAGTTGGCCAGACAAAAGTGTGGAGGCATCTATAAAAGCATGATTGACTTTATGTCTGGATTCTCCTGCCACTGTGCTAGGGCAGTGGTGAGAGGATATGAAGAATTTTCTCATCTTGAGCACCACCCTGTTCCACTCATACTACTAACTGCCATCCAGAGTCCACTCGGACAATTTTGAAATGAACTAATATACGTGACAATAGAATCTGTCTGATTAAGTGTTCGTGGAAAGGAATTACAAGGGATTTGTTGGCAACTTCAGTCTTAGTTCCCTTCCAAATCTGTATGCGTACTTCTAGGAGAGGGTATGTAATTATTCTATTTCCAGCTCCTGAAGCTATGCCACAATTCGTGCTTTGCAAAATTAGAAACTAATGAAGTATGCTGGCATTAGGAGGAGTCCATGGGAGAAAAAAAACAGTAATAAAAGGTTGGTAATTTCCTCTGAACAAGGGACTGATGGATAGCACACCATGCTGGTGCAGGTAGGTAGGCAAAGTGACTCATGAAATAGGCTATATAAAGGGATGAGTAATCAGTGAAAACACAGTGAAAGAACAAACTGTCTCATATGAGAAAAGCAGCTGTTGACAGAGATCAGCCACTAGGACATGGAAGAAGTAAGGAAAATTTGGTGGAGTAGAATAAAGAAGGCTAATGGAAGAAAGTAATAGAGTAGCAGCTTCCAGTCTCATTTTGTTCAAGAACCAGCAGCATTCCCAGCAGCTGCAGCATTTCCTGACCCTGAGCAGAGGAGGCAGGCAGTTATTTAAGTATTGTTCTCTGACACATCTTGCATATCCACAACAGCATGTGGAGGGAATGGAGGCTGACATCTGACTGGAGATGGTACATAGAGGTTCATCTTTTCTGCCACTGAGACAGTGCAGATTTGGAAATGAAGTGAAACGCGGTGTTGTAAGGCAAATACATTGTCTTTGCAAATGGATGTTCAAGCATGAACTTCTGTGGGGTCAACAGTCACTACAGAGGACAGTAGAGCTCAGTCTTACTAAAGGGGGTTCTTCCCAGACCCCAGTAAAGCAGACACATGCTTCAGTGCTGTTTCCCCTAGCACTGCTCCAAGGAACATCTCTGCTGTGTATTCCCACAGCTGCACAATCAGCAGCAGGGGGAATGAAGTTGGTCTCCCCAGTGAAGTGATCTCACAGAGAGTTGGGATAGCCAGCACAGGCTCACAGACCCAGGAGAGCCACAGAAGTTGTATTGGTCTTTGAGATACAATGCACAGTGACTTTTTCCTTTATTTGGATAGTTATAGTCCATTTACACACTAAATGAAGCCAGACCATCTCTCCTCTGTCTGTGATTACTGAAAGGCAGTCAGTTCCAGAGACAGGGGATACTGTCACACTGCAGCCCTTTGATATGTTGTTCACCCAATTCTTTCAGGTTCTGCTTGATATTAAAATATTGTCCCTGTAATTTTGTATAATTTGGCTGTATATCCAGACAATGCTTTTGAGTAAATCATGATGCTGGTCATTGCAACTAAACAGGGATAGATTTGCCTTTGTTCTCAGATAGAATAAGCCCACCCATTAGGAGAAAGTTTCCTGGGTTATGCTCTTGGCATAAAACGAAACTCCCTATCTGCACTATCCTTGCTTGTACCCTGAACCCATAAACACTTTCACTAAATATTTGCAAAGAAGAGGAAACACAGCCAAATCCTACTAAGTCATAATGAACAGCAATCATACTGCAGAACATTTATCTTTTCTGCATATTCCACTGGGGAGAGGGTGCTTTAAAACTTTCAATATTATTTAGGCACAAATGCTTTTCATATAGGTCAGGAAAGAGAAATGTAATTTTCCTTAGTTTTGTTTGGTTGAAGTTCTCCATTCTAGCACTTAATTAATGACTCTGGTGAAATGCTTTGAAAACAGTAACGTTTCTAACCCCAAATGTGTTGCCAAAATGAATACTTCCTGGTCATTGTCTGTTTTGGAGAGGATGCTGAACACAAATGCATGTGCTGTTAATAAACTCAAGGAAACTATTTTTATGGCTGTGGAAAAAAAGGAAAAAAGGTATTTCTTCTTCAGTACTCGTCTTTGTCAGTTATAGCTGTGGGAAATAAAAAAGTGAAATAAGAAATGTGGAAAGCAAGGGAGAGAAGGGAAGGAAAGCCACACAGGGTTGTGCAACATGACCCTACCTGGAACAGTCAGCTTCCCCATTTGGCTCTAACACTTAATTTCTTTTCTGACATATCCACCCTTGAAACCCAAGCACTCCAAAGACAGCCTACATAAGGACAGAAGCACCCAGCATCAACATGAGGCAGAATTGGGTCCAAAACACAAGCCTCAAATGTTTACCTAATTCAGTGACTGCCTGGGGTTTTGCCAGTAGTTTTTCCCATGGTTTGAAGCTTTCATGTCTCTTACAGCCCAGCCTCTGCCTCAGTCACTGCAGCCCAGAGGTCATGCACACTCAGAGTACCCCTCAGGTTTGTTTCAAGTTGCCACTACAATCTGACAGCACTGCCATCAAACACCTACCGAGACAAGGGGTGAAGCACTTCCAATTGTGCCACACTTCCAGTTATGCCACAGCCTTCTGTCCCCTTCCCCAGGCAGCACCAAATGCATTGATCCTCCAAGCACTACTGTTAGAAACACTTTCAATTGTCAATGCCCCAAATGGCCATAATTCCAATTATTTGTACTCTTTGACTGCCCTGTTGGCCAGGAAGGCCAGACTTCACATCCTTCCTCTTCAGCTCTTTTGCTACCAAACCTAGAACTCAAGAGCAAAGGTCAGTGATAAGATCCCTACACCATCTGAAATATTTCTTGTGGAGGCCCTTGTCACACCACCCAAGTATACACACAAGGTAGCTGGAGGAGGATCCAGAAGGAGCACTGGATGGCTGTCACGAGGTACAGAGGAATTTAAGAATACACCAAAGGTGTTAACAATTCTTAAGTATTACTGGCACATCTTCATTCAGAAAAGAAACTGTAAAAGCTTGTCAAGGCTGTGACAACAAAAGAATGGATCTGCATGGCACACAAAGCATGAAAGAGTAGCACACACATTAATTTCTTGTGGGTGACTGGACTAAGTCTTCATTCCGATGCTTATCTTGAAGTGGGTGTGCAGATGGAAGTGATTGCAGTGATAAGGTGAAGACACCACAAACAGAGATGAGAAGGTTTCACTTCTAAGTGAGAATGAGAATGATTTTAGTTCTGACACACGAGAGAGTCATCCCTGAAATAATAGTTGGTGAAAGAGCTGATCTGTGCATCAATATGCAAGAGATATTGAAACGAGATATGGTTCTTGAGATCTCAGATAAAGGTAAAAATAGGAACATAAGCTAACAAAAAAGCCCTAAATCTTCTATCTGAAATATTTAATGGTGCATCACCTATCTTTAAAAAGCACAAACACTGCTTATTTAATGTTGTTTCACAGACCCACAGCAACAGAGCTGCCCAGGACTTCTCATTCTGCATTTCTGCTTTCTGCTGGAGAACAATGATACTGGCTAAACATGTGTCTTGTAAACATTTGCCTGTGGTGTTCTTGATTTGTATATTTACACAGCCATGTAAATTTTGTTTTACTTTTGACAGAGAAAACCCGCAGTGACTTTTATGTTTAATACATTCATTCTGAAGTTGTTGATTCACCTACTGCCAATATGCTTATGTTTTTGTTCAAGAACATTAAAACATATTAAGAAAACATATTTTCTTCATGTAACCTTCACACTGCTGTTTCATGTTTCAGTGTCCAAGAAAGTGATCTGTTCCAAGGTTTTTGATCTGCATCACTGGAATGACTTGGCAAGGCCATGAAAACAGAGTTCAGAAGGCACGGGGATCCCATGTGAAAGTTTGCCAGCCTGGGAAGAAAGAAGCCAAGGCAATGCCAAGTCACAAATGCTGAATTTGCTGAAAATCTGGATCATGTTAGCAGGAGATGCAGCACATGGGTGAGGAGCAGAACAGTGCAGAGGCTGTTGAGAGCAACATGTGAAGCTTTAGACAGCTAGTTGGCAAGCTGGAATCTTTATTTTAAGCTGGATGCAAACTTTAGAGGGACTCTTGCTATTGAAGAAAAAAAAAGCTAGTCACAAAAAATAATAAAGTAATGAAATAGAGGACTTGCTTTGATCACTTGCTCCTTGCTAAAGGAATGTAAGAACTAAAGTTACTACAAATATTTACAAAAAATGACCTGCCAAGGATTGTAGAAGAGGTATTAAAATACTGTTTCAAAAATAGATCCCATATGGAACTCATCAAGCTGACACCTCTAGGAAGAACAGGTAATCCATACAGTTAGAGAAGAGCTTGAGGGCATTGGGAAGGCAAGAACCTGATAATAAACACAGGCTAGGGTTAAGAGAATCCAACCATCTTATTCTTCATAACTCAAAAAGTATTTCTCTGCCTTAAAAGCTGAAACTGAAGATCTTTCTTTCTCAGGAAATTGTTTCAAGAATACCCCACTAGGATAATTTAAAAAGAAAAAAAAGGCTTTAGTGTGAAATCAGTTTAGCTTTTTTAGGGAAAGCCATTATTAACTGCAATTGACCCTAAAGGAAGGGTTACATTTTCCAAAAGGGACCTCACAAACACTTCCTGGCCTACAAAATGCACAAACACCATCTTCAACTTCAAGCATCCAATCTGCCAAGCTATACAATTAAAGGTGGTGTTTCTACTTTTCTGAACAGAACAGTCAGATGAGAAATGTCCACAAGTATTATTTCAATCTGATTCAGAAAAGAGCACTGGGTAACCCCAGGTAGACTTAGACTATGTTTGCCAGAGCTTGTGGAGGCCTCCTGTAGAAAATAAATGCTATTTGTAGACAACAAATAGCAGTTCTTTCAGCTACTACTGGCAGATAAAAGGAGAGATAGGACTCTCAGTATTAGCTACTAAGAATTTTCTATGATAGATAGTTACAGGATTTATGGAATTTGTAGTCCTCCACTGCTCTGCTTTGCCTGTGCTTAACTTTCTATCTGTAAAGAAGAAGTACATCCTGCTTCTTCCTGAAATGTTTAGAAAAGGGAATGAGGTCTTTTAAGGACAGGCAAAGTTACAAACAACAACAGCAACAACAACAACAACAAAAACAACAACAACAACAACAAAGAACCACAAACAAAAAAACCCAAAAAACCTAGAGATTCCTTATGCTATCTCCAGAGGAAAAGGAAACTCAAACATTGCTGTGTGTGTCAAAAGTGCAGGTTAAGTCAGGCAAAATGTTCAAGTAATAAGGACAGAGGCAGACCTTGTAGTGGAATAGACATGTAAATTCATGTCCAATACCAGAATTTTCTCCTCCTTCAGCAAACAGGAGTAGATGGGCATTGAAAAGCTTAGGCTGTGCAGGAACTGGAACTGTTAGATGCAGTATTTAAATGTAGATACCTTACTACTAGCCTTAATCCTTAGTCTAGGGGAACAGTGGTAACAGTGATAACATGTTCAAACAGCTCAAGCATATCTATTTGCTGGTTATTGCCTTTGCTAAAACAAAACCTCATGAAAACAAAGCAGGCATGTGAGAAGGAAGTATTCAAAACGTGTCCAGAAGGAACAGCTAGTGCCAAGTATTTCCCTGTGCTTGAAGTGTCACCTGGGCCTCACAGGTGCCTTTGGAAAAATAACCAGTCAGAGCAAAAGCTAATGGCTTCCTAAATCCCTGCTGTGAGACACTGGCATCTAGTCATTTTCATATGACTAGATGAAGGAGAACCACATCTTTCTAAGATACCAAATCTTGCTCATCCCCTAAATAAACATAAAGCTCCCACAGTCTCTCAGGGGCTGAGGTGGTGGGATGAGAGCACAAGCCCTGCAGCCCCATGAGACATTCTGCTCCTCCTGACTCCCTGCATTGCCCCAGGGCTCTTCACCAGCAGAACCCTTCAACCATGTTGTAGTTTTGCCTGCTCCAGTATCTCTCTCTTGGTGTAGTGAGGACCGCCTGTCCTGAGGATCTGATGTTCACTGGTATTTTTCCATTTTAAAACTTAGTTGCCTGATCTACCATTTTTCCCAGATTCCATCTAAATCACTTACCTCACAGCAAGAGAGTGCTATTGCTCACTGTCACACTCAGATCCTGGGAGAATGCAAAAAATAAAGGCTGCAAGCTGATCCATAGGGAGAAAAAATGGCCATAGACAGAAGTTTTGTAAATTAACTTGGACTCCTGTGTGCCACTTTTGTTTCCTAAGATAATGAATTCCAAGAATTTCTGTCTGCCTTAAAACACCAGCAGAGTTAAAAGAGGCTCACGAGGAAGATTGACTGAACTTTCACCAAAATAATAGCACTCCCATGAAATACAGATTTTGAGGTAACCCTTTGGCCTTGGAAGAAGAATTTTAACTGGTATCTTCAAAGGCCAGAAAAACATTCAGTAGCTTTTGGTCAGCAGTTGAACTGGAAAAGACAAGCCTGAGCTTTTATTGTAATGTACTTGGTTTCTTGAATCCATGCTGATATGTTCTCTACAGAAATACAGATCAGGGTAAGTTGGTCTTACTGTACAGAAAGCAATATTTCTAAGCAAAAGTGTGGTCAGGGGAGAGGAAAGCAATGGAATAAACCACTGATAAATGAGAAAGTTATTACAAGTCGCTTACCTGTAGTTCCAGAGCACCAGCTGGGGAAGGAAAAATGTCAAAAGAGCAAAATTGCTGCATATTTAGCCAGGGATAGAAAAAAAACCATGCATTAAATAATCATTGTATTTTTATATATTATGCTGGTCCCTTGCTGATAACTTGCAAAATTAAGGCCTGAGTTTGGTGCCAAAACGCCCATAGACATTTTGACATAGAAGCTAGAAGGAACAGGATCTGGCCCATGGATAATATAAGAAAAACAGAGCAGGGCCAAAAATTATTTTTTCTTTATTGGCAGATATTTAGAAGGGGAACTAGAGATTAGCTGTGTTCACCACTACAGAAAACATATACTTTCAGAAGGCAATTGCCCAATACCCTCTTTAAAAATTGGGATTTCTTTAAAAATACCCCACGTTACTACTGGAAAACTTCTGGAACCAAAACTTACCAGTATTTTCTGAAGGTTTAATTGAAAAGACAGATATATAAAATCAAAGCCTAGTTGTTTCCCTCTACATGGTGGCAAGATTAAAAATTTTACTTCTTGTGTGTTCAGTGCCTGGCCTAAAGTGTAATTATATGAAAAATTGATACTTGGAGCCTGCGAATATAAGAAGAAAGATTTAAACTTTGTAGTGTTCACTGCATTTCTCCAAAGTCCAAAACCAAAAGCAAACATCAGAGAACCTCAGATTGTGGTAAAGTTCAGTCCTTACATCTATTCAAATTACAAAATCCCTGGCTCTTCCTAATCTTTAGTTCTATTGGCCCATCATTTCTTTATAGGAGCAAAAAAGAAAAACCAATGACAACAACAACAAAAAAGAAAAACACCACCACAAACAAATAAATCAGCCCAGGTTTTAGAGTATTTTATGAGAAAATCACTGCTGTTGAAGCCTGAATAAATACGTGAAGAGATCACCTGAAGGAAATACCTTTCATTTAAATGAAAGATACATGAAAACCTGTAACTCCTATTAAAAATAATATATACTTGGAAAGATGCTAAGTTTGTGAGGGGATTTCACTATTACAACATTAAAACTCTCCTTGTGTCTATTTTAATTGGTATCCTGGTACCAATAAAACATAAAGTTCAATCTACATCTACCTATTTTACTAGTCTATGTATGAGTTCTGATGCGATATTTCCAGAATCTCCGTAATTTCTGAGGTGTTCTCTTACTTAACTGAGTTTGTCACTGTAAAATCAACCTGTAGCTAACAGGAAACATGGCAATACAGCTCCACTGCCAATGCAGCCAGTTGTAGTTTTCAAGGGGAACAAATCCCAGGACTTGATTTGCACCCTCTTGGCTGGCTTTGTTTCGATGCTCACCCACAGGGCTAGGGCGGGCGAGGCTAATGGTGTGATCCCACTGCAAGAGAGTCCTGTGGGAGTCCCCAGCTCCAGTTATCCCTATTGGTAACAGCACTGCACTTGCAGTGCTGCTGAGTAAAGCCTTGGACAGGAGGCTGCCTGGGGCTGCAGAGCCCTTATTTCCTTTGCAGGGCTGTGCTGTGCTGGAGTGTTCTGTGTGACAGTAAGATAGTACTGCCTTACAGAGGCTTTTACACAGTGGTGGGTAAATCTTTAACTTTTAAAAGGTTCAATGCTGTTTTGAGGTTATAACGTAGACTTCAGAAAGGAAATCTGCCAGACTGCTGCAGCTGAAGCTACCTGCTGCTTCTGAGATGCCGCGGGTCAGCCGCACCTGCTGCCCCTCCCATGCGATCTGTGCCATGCAGGGGAAATCCTCCTGTGGCTCCATATACAGGCACTTGTGCAAACAAACTGTTTCCTGAATCCCATGGTCAAATAGCACAGTTAAAAACTTGGCAAGTGTCAGAAACAAATAAAACAATGCCGAATTACAGCCTGAAGGCCATAAAACTGAGACACCAAGGAACAGTCCTGGGCTGTTCCAGCCCTGGGTGCAGTGATTCCTCTTGGAGCAGGGCTGGGGGAAGGAGGTGGGGCTGGCAGGTGTGGAGCATGTTTCCCCAGTCTGGTGGAGCAGTGGCTGTGATGCAGCCTCTCACTATGGGAAATATCATAGCACTGGCAAATGGCAGTCTGGGACTGAAGAGCACAGCAGTGCACACACAGACAAGCTAACAGAAACCAAAAACCTAAAACAGACTGCAAAAATTCTGTTTTTTACAGCAGTGAGAAAAGAGGCTTCAGGGGAGAGGAGATTGGTTGATTCAGGTTGTAAGAGATGATAAAAGATGGAAGAAAATGTCTAGTAACCTTGTAATCTATTCATTGGGAGAACTCTTTTCAGGCTTTTCATGACTGATATGCAGCTATTAAGAGACTACATTTCCCTCTTTCTCAAACTATTTTGCTGGGGGACTGTTACTGGTCAGAGCAGCTCGAAGGTGGTCCAGCTCTTCAGAGAATCAGAGTATTCTACACAATGCCCTGAGGTTTAGTAACATGGAGACTCAGCTCTGGGAGCTGCTTTTGTTTCTGGGGCATTCAGTTTTCTCCCTTAAAATTTAATCAGAGTTAACTGGTCCTTCCAAACAGCAGGAAACTTCACTGCTACCAAAGCCATGCTACACTGCCAAGCTTCTGCAGAGGCTGCAGCCTTGCTGCCTGGAGGAGGCTCCCAGCCCTCCAAGATATCCTCTGCTTTCTAGGGAAAATACAGAACAGCATTCCTACAACCTCTTTGAGATCAGAAGGAAGAGCACTGCATACTTCCATTTAATTTAACAATAGAAAAAGAAGGTGACATAACAACAGAGAAGATTATAGGAACATTAAATCATTTTACACCAGCTCGTTAAGGGAGATCTCTCCTTACTGAGTGCTGGGGATCAAAGTTTGTCCCAGGCAGATCTTCAGGCATTGAGAGCTTGACACCCTGACCCTAGAAACAGTTTTAATGTGATGAATGCTGCATTGAACACTGTAAAAGGAGTATGCTCTCTAAAATGTTTCATCTGTGCTATTAAGTGTGTGAGCACAGAGCAGGTGTGCATATGCATGGGTAAACAGCCACTGATAAAGCACCACGGACTCTGGCATCATACTGATACCAGGGATTGTACCTGTCCTGTGAGAGGA